>NC_037685.1:9104622-9287398 GCF_003255815.1 Theropithecus gelada | reverse complement strand
TTCTTGTACATTTGCTGAGGAGTGCTTTAGTTCCAATTATGTGGTCAATTTTGGAATAAGTGTGATGTGGTGCTGAGAAGAATGTATATTCTGTTGATTTGGGGTGGAGAGTTCTGTAGATGTCTATTAGGTCTGCTTGCTGCAGAGATGAGTTCAATTCCTGGATATCCTTGTTAACTTTCTGTCTCGTTGATCTATCTAATGTTGACAGTGGAGTGTTGAAGTCTCCCATTATTATTGTATGGGAGTCTAAGTCTCTTTGTAAGTCTCTAAGGACTTGCTTTATGAATGTTGGTGCTCCTGTATTGAGTGCATATATATTTAGGATTGTTAGCTCTTCCTGTTCAATTGATCCCTTTACCATTATGTAATGGCCTTCTTTGTCTCTTTTGATCTTTGATGGTTTAAAGTCTGTTTTATCAGAGGCTAGTATTGAAACCCCTGCTTTTTTTGTTCTCCATTTGCTTGGTAGATCTTCCTCCATCCCTTTATTTTGAGCCTATGTATGTCTCCGCATGTGAGATGGGTCTCCTGAATACAGCAGACTGATGGGTCTTGACTCTTTATCCAGTTTGCCAGTCTGTGTCTTTTAATTGGAGCATTTAATCCATTTACATTTAAGGTTAATACTGTTATGTGTGAACTTGATCCTGCCATTATGATAATAACTGGTTATTTTGCTCGTTAGTTGATGCAGTTTCTTCCTAGCCTCTATGGTATTTACATTCTGGCATGTTTTTGCAATGGCTGGTACCGGTTGTTCCTTTCCATGTTGAGTGCTTCCTTCAGGGTCTCTTGTAAGGCAGGCCTGGTGGTGACAAAATCTCTAAGCATTTGCTTATCTGTAAAGGATTTTATTTCTCTTTCACTTATGAAACTTAGTTTGGCTGGATATGAAATTCTGGGTTTCAAATTCTTTTCTTTAAGAATGTTGAATATTGGCCCCCACTCTCTTCTGGCTTGTAGAGTTTCTGCCAAGAGATCTGCTGTTAGTCTGATGGGCTTCCTTTTGTGGGTAACCCGCCCTTTCTCTCTGGCTGCCCTTAAGATTTTTTTCTTCATTTCAACTTTGGGGAATCTGGCAATTATGTGTCTTGGAGTTGCTCTTCTCGAGGAGTATCTTTGTGGCATTCTCTGTATTTCCTGGATTTGAATGTCGGCCTGCCCTACTAGGTTGGGGAAGTTCTCCTGGATGATATCCTGAAGAGTGTTTTCCAACTTGGTTCCATTTTCCCCCTCACTTTCAGGCACCCCAATCAGACGTAGATTTGGTCTTTTTACATAATCCCATACTTCTTGCAGGCTTTATTCATTTCTTTTTCTTCTTTTTTCTTTTGGTTTCTCTTCTCGCTTCATTTCGTTCATTTGATCCTCAATCGCTGATACTCTTTCTTCCAGTTGATCGAGTTGGTTACTGAAACTTGTGCATTTGTCACGTATTTCTCGTGTCATGGTTTTCATCTCTTTCATTTCGTTTATGACCTTGTCTGCATTAATTACTCTAGCTATCAATTCTTCCACTTTTTTTTCAAGATTTGTAGTTTCTTTGCGCTGGGTACGTAATTCTTCCTTTAGCTCTGAGAAGTTTGATGGACTGAAGCCTTCTTCTCTCATCTTGTCCAAGTCCTTCTCCGTCCAGCTTTGATCCGTTGTTGGCGGTGAGCTGTGCTCCTTTGCCGGGGGAGATGCGCTCTTACTTTTTGAATTTCCAGCTTTTCTGCCCTGCTTTTTCCCCATCTTTGTGGTTTTATCTGCCTCTGGTCTTTGATGATGGTGACTGTACTGATGGAGTTTTGGTGTAGGTGTCCTTCCTGTTTGATAGTTTTCCTTTTAACAGTCAGGACCCTCAGCTGTAGGTCTGTTGGAGATTGCTTGATGTCCACTCCAGTCCCTTTTTGCCTGGGTATCAGCAGCAGAGGCTGCAGAAGATAGAATACTGCTGAACAGCGAGTGTACCTGTCTGATTCTTGCTTTGGAAGCTTCCTCTCAGGGGTATACTCCACCCTGTGAGGTGTGGGGTGTCAGACTGCCCCTAGTGGGGGATGTCTCCCAGTTAGGCTACTCAGGGGTCAGGGACCCACTTGAGCAGGCAGTCTGTCCCTTCTCAGATCTCAACCTCCATGTTGGGAGATCCACTGCTCTCTTCAAAGCTCTTAGACAGAGTCGTTTGTGTCTGCAAAGGTTTCTGCTGCTTTTGTTGTTGTTTAGCTGTGCCCTGTCCCCAGAGGTGGAGTCTACAGAGACAGGCAGCTTCCCTTGAGCTGCTATGAGCTCCACCCAGTTCAAGCTTCCCAGTGGCTTTGTTTACCTACTTAAGCGTCAGCAATGATGGGCGCCCCTCCCCCAGCCTGGATGCTGCCTTGCAGTTAGATCGCAGACTGCTGTGCTAGCAATGAGGGAGGCTCCCTGGGCATGGGACCCTCCCAGCCAGGTGTGGGATAGAATCTCCTGGTGTGCCCGTTAGCTTAAAGTGCAGTATTGGGGTGGGAGTTACCCAATTTTCCAGGTGTTGTGTGTCTCAGTTCCCCTGGCTAGGAAAATGGATTCCCTTCCCCCTTGCACTTCCCAGGTGAGGCAATGCCTCGCCCTGCTTTAGCTCTTGCTGGTCGGGCTGCAGCAGCTGACCAGCACCGATTGTTCAGCACTCCCTAGTGAGATGACCCCAGTACCTCAGTTGAAAATGCAGAAATCACCAGTCTTCTGTGTCGTTCACGCTGGGAGTTAGAGACTGGAGCTGTTCGTATTTGGCCATCTTGCTCCGCCCGATTCTTTTTTTTTTTTTTTTTTTGAGACAGAGTCTCTCTCTGTCACCCAGGTTGGAGTGCAGTGGTGGGATCTGGGCTCACTGCAAGCTCCGCCTCCCGCTCCGCCTCCCAGGTTCACACCATTCTCCTGCCTCAGCATCCCAAGTAGCTGGGACCACAGGCGCCCACCACCGCACCCTGCTAATCTTTTTTTGTATTTTTTGTAGAGACGGGGTTTCATCATGTTAGCCAGAATGGTCTTGATCTTCTGACCTTGTGATCCGCCCGCCTCGGCCTCCCAAAGTGCTGGGATTACAGGCGTGAGCCACCATGGCGGGCCTAAAATTAAATTTCTGACACACACCAGATCTAAAATTAAATTTATATCCTTCATACATCAAGGGATATATGAAGACAGTCAATCCACAGTTCTGAAGAAGACATATGGCTCCTACATAAAATTTATCAAATTAGTTAATATGTATGTCATTTTTAAGCAATTTGGTATTCTCATTTGGCAGTTTTTATAAAACCTATCAAAATGTTACAAAAAGATAACGTTCATAGATCACAGGTGTCATATGAAATCAGTACATTGATATCTATCAAAGCTAATTTTTAGAGACAAACGGAGAAAACTGCTTTCTAAAGCAATTTCATTATCTTATTAAAAAAAATAATTTTGCAAGCTTACTTTCCTGAAAAAGCAACTGCCACTTTGCTTTTAATACTTGGTGTACTTAGCTAAAAAAGACAAACTGGGATTTTACTATATGCTATGTTTTTCTAAATGTTAATGTTTACTCTTATGCTAGAGCATAGAAATTCTATGAAAAAGTTTGCTTATCGAATGTGTAAAATTTACCTGATGCATATTTTTGGAATCATAACTATTTGAGATAATTACGTATAATAATATACTTTGATTCCTAAATTAGGTAACCTGTCAAGAGTTCATACAATTTTTGAACATTTTCATATCTCAATTATGTAAAATAATTTCTGTTACTCAGTGTTCATATTCTCAGGATTAAAGGGCACTCTGGAAAAAATCTATGTAATACTTTTCTGCTCAATTGTATTTCTAAATGTTGACTTGCCACAAAGACTGTTAAACAATACTTTCTTTGTGATATTCAAGAGGAATTTACTAGTATGTGTTTTCTATAAAACCGCTAAGATTCTGAGAGTTATGCTACAATAATTTTCATATAAAGGCACATATATTTATGTACTACCACATGATTGAAAGACGAAAATTTTTATGTTCTGCATATACAAATCCATTTCCCAATGTCTTTGTTGTTTTCAGAACTAAGAATTTAGTAAGCTTAATTGTGTTTCCCACAGAGAATTAAAATCAATTAAATCCTTTCTGTGAAATGAATAAAGGCAACATAAACACCTTTTGTTCAACGTTCAATCATGCAGAGAAATGGCACATTTAAGGGCCTGCATGTTGGAACCACTCTTATAGCCCAATATGTTAGCCAAAATTTAGTCTGATGTTTTAGAAATTAGTTAAGATTTGTCTCAATTTGTTATACTTCCAAACATATTAAGAGAAGCAGTATATTGCCCCAGTGCCATTTGGGCAAATACATAAAAATAGTCCAGTTAGAGAAAGCTGAATGAGGAAAAGCAATGAAAATGAGAGAAGGCATGCTTCTTTTCAGGGAAATGGAAGTAGATGAGAATTCAAGAAACAAAATTTCAGGGATACACAGACAGAAGATTAAACTTAAGCAATGGGCAAGAGCAGATTAAGAATACCAGGCCCTGTCATGTTAATTTTCATCCTGATATAATGGGAAGCCAATAAATTATTGTGAACAGGGATATCATATTACAAATTTTCTATTTAGAATAATTAGTATGACAAGAGATTTGAAAATATGAAAAAAGAAATGAAGCTTAAGACTGAAATATGGATATGGAAAATATGGATATATTAATAACCCAAGCAAGAGATGGCAAGGTCATGAATTATGGAGTGTTAAAAAAAGTTGACAGATTTTTAAGATCTAAAGTTAATATGACTTAGATATCATGGTAGTTTTGTTACTTGTGGCAGAGATCTGAGTTACCCTGTTACTGTCTGCCCATCTGTATGGGTCCGTAGCAACTTCAGTCCTTGCCTCCTCAGAAGAAAGAATTCGACTGAAGGTCATCAAGTGGAAAAAGAGACCAAGGCAAGTTTGAGAGCAGGAGTGGAAGTTTATTAAAAACACTTTAGAATAGGAAAGAAAGGAAGGAACCCTTGGAAGAGATCTAAGTGGGCACCTGAAGGTCAAAGAGAGAAAAAGGAGCCCCTGTAACCTGATTCTGGAATCATGGGAAACGCTCCTCTCTTTCCCATGATTCTTCCCCTAGCGTTGGCTTTCCTCAGGAGCAGTGCTTTCCTTACCCTTCAGATTGAGCAGGCGCAGTGTCCTAAGAAAGTTATACGCATGCCCATCTGAGGCCTTTTTCCATTTTCCAGTGCCATGTGCCCCAGAATGTCATACTTCACTATTTGGCTCTTAACACTCATGCCCAAGAAGCTGCTGCTGCCTGGGGCTTGCATTCAATGAACCCTTTTAATACTAACAGGTGTGGACCATTAGGAGATGGTATCTCGGCCGGGCACAGTGTCTGATGCCTGTAACCCCAGCACTCTGGGAGGCCGAGGCGGGCAGATCACCTAAGGTTGGGAGTTCAAGACCAGCCTGACCAACATGGAGAAACCCCATCTCCACTCAAAATACAAAATTAGCGGGGCAAGGTGGTGCATGCCTGTGATTCCAGCTACTCAGGAGGCTGAGACAAGAGTATCACTTGAATCCAGGTGGCGGAGGTTGCCGGTGGGCTGAGATTGCACCATTGCACTCCAGTCTAGGTGACAAGAGCGAGACTCCGTCTCAAAAAAAAAAAAAAAAAAAAAAAAAAAAAAAAAATAGATTGTCTCTCCCTGGTGGCCGAATTATCATTTTTAGAGAAACAATGCGATAATTGCTGAACCATCAACCAACATTTCTAGCGGGTGGGGGATAGCCCTCTCCTGCTCTGCTTATGCCTAACTACCTGTAACAGCTTCATTGACTCTAAATTGTCTTCCAAACTGAAAAGGACACATAAGGTAATAGAATCTAGGTGAGATTACATGATATGATTTTTTGAGAGGAATATGTTGAACTTCAAGTGGAAATATCCAGTATGATTTGGGGAAAGAGTCTGCATTTCACTAAAGCAATCTGAATTGGAAGCATCTAATTATCAAATATGGGTAGCAGAAAAAGACATGTAAAGTAGACATTATCAAGTAGTAGAAAATAAGAGATTCAAGTTAGTAAAATAAGAGAATTTAAAGTTTATGCTATCAATAACTTCCACATTCCCACCTCTCTGTCCCATCTTCTCGACATGTCAGTTGCTATAGTTGACTTCTCCTTCCTTGAAATTTTATCTTCATATGGCTTCGCCTCTGTGATACCTTTTTTTCTTGTTTTCTCCTATCTCGTGTACAGTCTCCTTTTCTACATTCTCTTTCTCTGTGACTGAAAAAGCCTAACGCTCAGTGTTCTGATCTCTTTTCTTCTAAAGCTATTTACTAAACAATGTCTTTACCCAACACATGCCCTCTCAATCTATTTATCATAGAGTAGTCGGTGATAGTTTTAAATATAATCCAGATATTATTCCTCTGCTTAAAATCTCCAGTGGCTTTCAAACACATTCATAGGGCAATGTAAGTACTTACATTGAGGCTCATTGAGTACATACAGAGGGCAATGTAAGTACTTACATGAGGCTCTGTGTTATCTGCCCTCCCAAAACAGGTTCACTAATAACCAGTCACAAGAAAATACTCTCACTGCATAAAGCACAGAGATCATCACTAGGCGAACTACCAGGAATAGGAGTTGAGCGCTTCTACCTACACCATCCTCCTCTGCAACGTTGCTGATACCTGAGTCTGGTGAGACAGAACACACTTACATGCCATAGGTTGTATGAGGCAAGTTTACTATGTGCACATGGCTGCAAGGGAAAAGGTAAGACGATTTGTTTGTGAGCCATTTCCCCAAGGCTCAAGAAAGCTGACTAGCACAGACAGTGCATGTGCCTCCACTTACACTACAGCTGAAGGACTCTGAAAGGCAGCCTACCCAATCTGGGTTATATGCCTTATGGGCCATATGACTTGCTGTGCAAAACTTTCAAGTACATCCTGCTTCCAGGGGAGAGAGAAACAAAACCTTGACTGATCTGGGCAGTTCCTTCCTGACTCAAAATGGTACATTCCTTAACATGGACAGGAACAAAGCTTGGGCTGTTTCAGGCAGTTCCTCCCTATCTCACGCTGTTGTGTTTTCTAAGCACATGACTCACACTGACACGTCAGAGCCTTTTTACTTACTGTTTACACTGTCTACAGTGTGCCTCCTCCAGAAGGTCACAGAATATTTTGGAGCCTTAGGTTTCTCATCAAATGTCCCAAATAAGAGAAGTCTTCCATGCATATCATACCTTAAATAGCATCCTTATGCCACCAGTTCCTGAGTACTCATGTGCTCTACTTATATTTTCCTCTGTACAATGATCACGCAGGAAATATTATTTTCTCTCTCAGCCCACAATATGATCAACACATGAAGGCAGTGTTTCTGTTTAGTCCTTTGAAGAGTTCCTGGTATCTGACATTTATAGGTACTAAATTGATATTTCTTGAGTGACTAAACGAACAAATATAATTAAGTTCCAAGTATAGGGAGAAGATTCTGCAAAAGCAGCTGGAAAGTTACAACTCAAGATAAGGAGATAAATCTATCGGAGCTCATAGCTGCACAAATGAACACCCACTTTAACTTGTTTAAACAGAAAGTAATTTATTTAAGGACATCTGGTAACTCAAAGGATCTCCCAGAAGACCAGATTTTTAGTCTCAGAATTAGGAACTGCATAGTCCTCACCACACACTGTGGTGGTTCTCCAGTGGAAATTCCACAACTGGGCACAAACAGTCCAGAAGACACTGCTTACAATGGGAATGGGATAATAGATCCTTGGCATTGCTGCCCTAAGTCTTATATGAAGAATGGATTCCATGTGGTGCCCATTTCTTCACATTGTTGATTGTTACATCTAAATTTCACTTAAGTGTATCTAATTAGTGGAGCCCAAGTAGCAAGATAACATCTGTATGTACCGCAGGCAGGGAAAGTGAAATCTCTGATTTCTACACTGGAATGGCAGGCTTTATAAACTGAACTATTAGCACAATTAGGAAGAGTATTTGAATAGTGTTTGAGAACCCCTAGAGGAAAAATGAGGAGAGTGGAAACAAGTTTTAAAATTGCAATACAAAGGAGCTTGCTATCAAAGTAAAACATTAGGGGAAGCAGTTAATTCTTTCAAGCAATATTTATTGAATGCTTCCTAGCAAGAAATACCTGGACCCTACACTACAGTAGCTGGCAATGATGGGAAAGATTAACATCTAAGCAAATAATTGCCACCATGGAAAGTCTTTGCCAAGAGAATTATATTGTGCTGTAGTACCAAGTCTGTAAAGGGAAGGGGAAACTTTTTGGAGGAAATAATTTTAGCAGATCAATTAAAATTTTCTTTTCTTTTCTTTTCTTTTTTTTCTGTTAAGTGAGAAGCCAAAAAAGGGAAGGGGGGTTTAAGGAGAGGAAGCAGTGGTGAGATTTCACATAGATTTCGGGTACAAGAATCCATTTAAGTCCTGATAGTGGGGAAAATTTGGCAATTTTGAGTAAATGATAAAAACTCATTATGCCAGCATTTTGGGAGGCCAAAGCAGGCAGATAGTAAGGTCAGGAGTTCAAGACCAGCCTGACTAACATAATGAAATCCCTTCTCTACTAAAAATACAAAAATTAGCTGGGCGTGGTGACACGTGCCTGTTATCCCAGCTACTCAAGAGGCTAAGGCAGGAGAATTGCTTGAACCCAGGAGGCGTAGGTTGCAGTGAGCCAAGACCTCACCACTGCACTCCAGCCTGGGTGACAGAGTGAGACTCTGTCTCCAAACACACACACACACACACACACACACACACACACACACACATGCACACACACACACACACACACAAAACGACTCATTATGTCTGATCGGGTTGAATTTTACAACTAAGATGGGCTTGATGCCTTTTTCCAGAGCAGTTCTGGAGAATAATCCATGTGGAATAATCCAATGTTTTAAAAATTAACCAGATAATAGTAGAGTGAAGAGAAAGTGGATCATTTATTCTAAAGGCTTGAATAATAAAAGAAGGGAAACTATAGTGAGACAAATGGTCAGACCGATTTTAAAAGAGTTTAATATGCTATGAGAAAAAAGCTGGGATTTTAATGTGATAAACACTAGAAAAGGAATGATGAATCCAAAATGATTATTGAAGCAAAAGCAAGATTAGGCCATACCTGGGTAGAATAATTTGCTTATGAATGAAAGGGGGATGACTCTTCGTGGAGATAAGGAAAATGAAACACGTTGATAAAAACCTTTGTCGAAACAATCTATTACTGAATAAAATGATGGAACTCGTGTCTACACATTACAGCATTTTCCATATAAAATTCATTTTCTGTCTTATACATAAGAGGTAGTGTAATACTTGTCTCCTATAGTGTGGGTTTTTATAGTAAAACAATGGTAATAAAAAGTTCTCCAAAATCAGTGATTTTTGTACTTTTAAGATTATTGGAAACTTGGGAAATTGTTAAAAATATAAACTTTCTGAGCCAGGCACAGTGGTGCGTGCCTGTAGTCCCAGCTACTCAGGGGACTGAGGCTGTCGTGGTGCTTGTGAATAGCCACTGCACTTTAGCCTGCACATCATAGCAAGACTGCATCTCTAAAATATATAGAAATAAGCCTGAGCAACATAGGGAGACCCTGTCTCTTCAAAAAATAAAAAAACATATATTAGCTGAGGGTGGTGGTGCTTGCCTATGATCCCAGCTAATCTGAAGGCTGAGATGGGAGAATTGTTTGAGCCTGGGAGGCCAAGCCTGCAGTAAGCTGTGATTATATCACTGCATTCCTGCTTGGGCAACAGAGTGAGACTGTGTGTGTGTGTGTGTGTGTGTGTGTGTGTGTGTGTATATGATATTTGGAAATTTTTATATATAATTCTTTATAATACTTTTATATAAATATATATAACTATATATAAATAATTATATATGACTATAACTATATATACTTAAGATATATATACTTAAGATATATATAAATAGAGTACCACAGACTTAGTGTATGGCAAACCACAAATCCTGAGATCATGGAAATTTTCCAAACTAATTTCAGTTGAAATCTATTCAAATAAATGGACTGCAAAGAAAAGGATTGTGATGAGTTCCTTGAACAAAATTACACTGTGTTATAGACTGGAGGCCTATAGGCATAGTGCCGTCTCACTGTGTGTTTTTCTTAAGCACTATAAACATGCCAAAAGGCTGCTCTTAAAGGATGGTATATTTCCCTCTTGTTATATTCTAAAGGTGCTTTTGATTATCTTTCTAAGATGTATCCCCTTGATAGATACAGCTTCTAATATTGAGAATAAACTGTGATTTATTGTTTTCCTTATGCCATATACCCTTTTATTTATCTCATCTCCTAATTTTCTTAACTGTCGTGAAAGCTTCACATATATCTCGCTGATGTATGAGGACACATCACATTATTTCTCCTGAGGTTATATTTTAGATTTTTAATCACCTTTTTTTTTTTTTTAAATTAATGGCAAACAAAGACAGATGAGTGGAGAGTAAAGGGGTTATTTGTACACATATTTTACTGCAATGGCCTAATTTTTTCCAAAGGTGATGCTCACCTCCAACTTGAGTTATTCATTAGTTTATTTAAAGTCCTATTTATTAGGCTAGGCACTGTGGCTAATGCCTGTAATCCTAGCACTTCGGGAGACTGAGCGGGGGAGGATCACTTGAGCCCAAGTGTTTGAGAGCAGCCTGAACAACATAATGAGATTCCATCTCCACTAAAAAAATTTCAAAAGTAGCCAGGCGTGGTGGTGCTCATCTGTATATATATATATATATACACACACACACACACACACACACACACACACACACAATTATATTCTAAGTCCTATGTGCATGACAACAGAATGCAAAGAAAAGTAAGGTAACTATCTATGCTCAAGAACTATACAGTATATGTACATTAGGGGAAGAAATTACAACTTATCGCTAAGAATTCTCAAAAATCATGAGAGAGAATTAGGGCATCTTATTCTATAACTCTTTAAAAATCTTGGTATTTAATCTATAGTCCTTAATCAACAATTCAACAATACAATAAATTATCATAATAATTCACTTCATGAATTTCATCAGAAATTGAAGGCATGGCTATGTTTTGGTATGAAAGTAATATTTGGACGGCTTATGCCTATAATCCCAGCGCTTTGGGAGGCTGAGCTGGGCAGATTGCCTGAGTCTAGGAGTTTAAGACCAGCCTGGGAAAAATGGTGAATCTTTGTCTCTCCAAAAAAATACAAAAACTAGCCTGGGCAACAGAGAGAAACCCTGTCTAAAAACCAAACAAACCAAACAAAAATATTTGATTCTAAAATTCATTTTTATAAAATTTTTTCTAATACTGAGTCAACTTACTCCACTTTTAAGAAACTTGACAAAAATAGACAAATAAGTTTTTACAACACATATCATTTTGTATTATATTCTAGTAATGTTAAGTATAATATATACTTTAAAATAATATTTTATACAAAATCCATTATGCATGTGGAAGGATAATAAGAAATATATCGAAGGGTTAAAATGCAATAATGCATCTTAGTTGTGAATGTAAATGTCATATACTTTTTAAAATTATATGCAGCAGGATGCTTTAGAGACTTACCTTTCTTTGAGAATTTATTTTTTTCACTTAAGAACATAATAAAATGATAATCATATATGAAGTATTTATTAATATCAAGCTTTTTTTAACTTTGTACCTTTTTATTCTTTTTGTTTTTTAATTATTTTATTATACTTTAAGTTCTAGGGTACATGTGCACAACATGCAGGTTTGTTACATATGTATACATGTGCCATGTTGGTGTGCTGCACCCATTAACTCATCATTTACATTAGGTATATCTCCTAATGCTATCCCTCCCCCCTCCCCTCTCCCCGCAACAGGCACCTGGTAAGTGATGTTCCCCTTTCTGTGTTCAAGTGATCTCATTGTTAAATTCCCACCTATGAGTGAGAACATGCGGTATTTGGTTTTCTGTTCTTGTGATAGTTTGCTGAGAATGATGGTTTCCAGCTGCATCCATGTCCCCACAAAGGACATGAACTCATCATTTTTATGGCTGCATAGTATTCCATGGTGTATATGTGCCACATTTTCTTAATCCAGTCTATCATTGTTAGACATTTGGGTTGGTTCCAAGTCTTTGCTGTTGTGAATAGTGCCACAATAAACATACGTGAGCATGTGTCTTTACAGCAGCATGATTTATAATCCTTTGGGTATATACCCAGTAATGGGATGGCTGGGTCAAATGGTATTTCTAGTTCTACATCCCTGATGAATCACCACACTGTCTTCCACAATGGTTGAACTAGTTTACAGTCCCACCAACAGTGTAAAAGTGTTCCTATTTCTTCACATCCTCTCCAGCACCTGTTGTTTCCTGACTTTTTAATGATCGCCTTTCTAACTGGTGTGAGACAGTATCTCATTGTGGTTTTGATTTGCATTTCTCTGATGGCCAGTGATGATGAGCATTTTTTCATGTGTCTGTTGGCTGCATAAATGTCCTCTTTTGAGAACTGTCTGTTCATATCCTTTGCCCACTTTTTGATGGGGTTGTTTGTTTTTTTTCTTGTAAATTTTTTTGAGTTCTTTGTAGATTCTGGATATTAGCCCTTTGTCAGATGAGTAGATTGCAAAAATTTTCTCCCATTCTGTAGGTTGCCTGCTCACCCTGATGGTAGTTTCTTTTGTTGTGCAGAAGCTCTTTAGTTTAATTAGATGCCATTTGTCAATTTTGGCTTTTGTTGCCGTTGCTTTTGGTGTTTTAGACATGAAGTACTTACCCATGCCTATGTCCTGAATGGTATTGCCTAGGTTTTCTTCTAGGGTTTTTATGGTTTTAGGTCTAATATTTAAGTCTTTAATCAATCTTGAATTAATTTTTGTATCAGGTGTAAGGAAAGGATCCAGTTTCAGCTTTCAACATATGGCTAGCCAGTTTTCCCAGCACCATTTGTTAAATAGGGAATCCTTTCCCCATTTCTTGTTTTTGTCAGTTCTGTCAAAGATCAGATAGTTGTAGATGGGTAGTATTTTTTCTGAGGGCTCTGTTCTGTTCCACTGGTCTATATCTCTGTTTTGGTATCAGTACCATGCTGTTTTGGTTACTGTAGCCTTGTAGTATAGTTTGAAGTCAGGTAGCATTGCAGTCGCATGGCCTATCGGATAAAGTGTATGATTCTGAATCAGGAGATTGAGGGTTTGAGTCTTCGTGGTCGTATCCTTGCTATTTTCAGGAAATATCAACCTTTTAAAACCATTTCCAAAATGCCAAGTTTTCCTATAACTTGCATAATAAATACTTTTATATTTTTATTTAAAATATGCATTTATTTTTTCAGTATGATCTTCTATCATAATAACATTAAAATATTAATTTTTAATATATATTATATTAGTTCAGCAAATACTATAGGCACTTATTTGATTATTGTGTACTGTTGACCATTCTTTATGTAGGAATTGTATTAGCATGTTATTTCTCAGATTTAATAGATACAGTCTTTGTATCAATCTTTGTCCTTTGAGAATGTGTTCATTTTCTGTTTCCATTGTTCCTTTCCTGATTGGGAACCTCTTAGCTTACTATCTGCTAGGCTTTACATATATAGATACAGTCTGTGGTAATATGTAATCAAAAATATGGAATACCTTGAAATTGAAAATATATGTAAATATTTTATTTAGGATTACATGTGACATTGAATGAAAGTGAATATAAAACTAATGTCTAAATAATTATAGTACAGTAATGTACATTAAAATATATCACCAGCCTTGAAATTCACTACAATGGAAATAAGACATATGCAAATATTGTCATTACTAAAAATCACCATGGGTATTGTGACAGCATTAATACCACAGAAGTGAATGGGATTGGCTACATATTAAGTTAAGTCAAAGTGAACCTTTCCATAAGATATTGCAATTAAAATATTTTATTAACGTTTCTGTGTTTGAGAAAAGAGTGTTCTATAATTATGACAGATGAGGTTGAGCTTTCAAAGTGTGTTGCATAGGTAGGTAAACAGATTTAATATTTTGAGTAAAATTATAAACAAAGGTGTTGTGTACTGTACAAGTATGCCAGGAAAGGACATATAATTCACAACACTTCTTTTTCATCTTTTCTCATATATGTGTATGTGTGAGAGAGAGAGTGCCTCTGTACGTTCTTGCATGCTACAAAAAGAACTTGTTTGAGTGTCTGAGGAATATTACTTGCCTCTTTTACCAGTAAGCAAACTTTAAAATGTTGGCTTTATTAATTTTATCTCAAACATTGCTTTGCTCTTTATCTCTTGCAATGACTGCTTATATCTAGCAAGATCTTTATAAAGTTGAAAGGTGAAGACTTCACCTTTTGACTTTACAATACAGCAGGTCATTTCTAAGAGACCCCTATTTATCATCAAAATGCTGCTTTTATGGTTTGAATGGAATCCTTGACTATTCTTTGTATTCATTTTGGCTGTATGTGGTAAGCAACTATTCAATGGAAGAGGAAGACAATAACACAAAAGAAGATGTGTGTCTAACTTCAGGAAACATTATTCTTTGTGTTAATGCTAGTGAAATTTCAAGGTCTATTCCACAATGCTCGCCCAGTGCTAGAGTCACCAAAAGAAAACACAGTGAAAAACCAGTGTAGTATGCAGTCACTATCTCCTGCAATAGACAATACTATTTGTAGTAATGTAAATATAGGCAGTTTCTTTTCTCCTTATTTCTATTAATTTCTACCTTCAACTAGACCTGAATTCTAACTATTTTAACACTTCCCTACTCCATAATTAGCCCTTGCCACAGCAACTTAAATGTGAGGAATGGCACTTTTCTCTCCTTCACTAATATTTCCCATATTGCCACTATTTAGAGATTTCATCATATTGCTGAGAGTAAAAATTATCCCATTGTGACAGATGGGAAAAATAAAGCTGAAAATGTTACATATTGGCTTCAGTTGGTAGTTAGAACAAGAGCTCAGAAACTCAGGCATTCACTCCCAATCTGTAAAACTCAGTAGGCCAAAGGAGTAGTATTTTGGATTTTTTTGTTGTTTCTTGTTTTACAAGTTGCTATTTTAAACAATCCCAAAGTTCACATCTGGCATGCCGGAATGAGGTCTTTAAAGTGTTCATTTCACTGCGTGAACCTTCAGCTGTTATCTTTGAATAGAATACAGTACATGTCTTGAGGAAGGAAAAAGCTTCTGAACCACAACAACCCTGAGTGAAAGGCTTTGGCACTACCCGCCAGTGTTAATTCCACTTTATTTCAAAGGCTATCCTGGTGAGAAAATTTTAAAAAGAAAAAAAAAAACAGAAAAAGAAATATCTTAAGACTACAATCTGTCACTCTTTATGAAACATCCAAGAAAGTAGGCTTCAAAACTCTAGGAAAGATTATCTATGTTCATAAAATCCTGATTCACTTCCAAAGGTGCATCCTAGTTACTAACACTACTGTTCTAAAATTTTCCCTCTAGTCTACTCAGTAAAATTTCATGTAGTAGCATTCTTAGGAATTTGTCATAGTAACAGACAGACCAAAAAAAAAAAAAAAAAAAAGAAACAAATAAAAGAAAAGATGTATTTTCAAGAAATATTTGTTAATTAAAATCAATAACTTTAACTTTGAAAAAGATGCTAAAATCCCATAATATTATTAGAGTGTACCCTTTTGGGAGATATCGTGATTAGTTTAATGCAATCTATTTCTACAATTTCTTCTTAACGATTTTAATCCCTTGGTGACAGGTGAAGAAATGTGAATCTTCAAGAATGTCAACAGAGATCCATTTTAATAAATGTAAATGACTGGATAAAAAGAGGAAAAAATTACACAAAAGATAATTTTTACACTTCTTTACCAAGCATATCTTTCATAATTATGGACTATGTCATCATGCACCTTCAAAAATGCTAAATCATTTTACTTGTGGGAGTCAAAGGTGGGCAGAGAAGATACATCTCTAAACTTGGCTATGTGTTGTGCAGGGTAAATGCCAGATGGTATATACAAAGAAAGTGGTTAAAACTAACAGTGTTTTGCTGTTGTCCATGTGTCAAAGAGAAGAAAGTGGTCTAGCATAGAGATAATTTCTCAAGAATTCTGTGGCCCATGTAATGAGGTTGATAATGGGGTGAGACTGGAGAGAATTACCCATAGCATACTGTATATGCCCTCAAGAAACCTAGATCATTTGCCTTTTAGTAAACATTTCATTATATCAAGGAATATTTAGTAGAAATAGATTTGAAAAATTTGCTCTCAGAAGTTGTTAGTAAGACTAACAATGAAGAATCTCCAGGCGGTTATGGGGTTAGCAAAGAGCATGCATTTATCTGCTAAATGAATCATTAATGCATCCCTGAAACACTGGGAATGGAGGGGAAATTGATGAGATAATAAACACTAAAGAGCTTCACAAAGGCATCCTGTAGATTTATCTTTTTTTTTCCTTGATAGAAGAAACCAAGAAGTCATAAGAAAAGTAACTTAATTAGACAGTGACATCTTTTTTACCTAAGTCAATGAGAGAGTGGGTACTGAGAAAGGCAGAGAAAAACAAGCAAGACTCACAAACCACGTGTTATAGACGAGCCTGTGTTAAAAATGTGTGAGCTAATTGAAGAATGTGTCTTCTGAGTTTCTATTGCCTCTATTCCAGTTATCTAAATTTGCATTACACTCTATATCCAAAGATAGATAGATATGTGTGTGTGTGTATTCACTTTACAGTGACAACATAGTAACATCAGTAAATCTGTAGTTTGTAAATGTGAGAAAAGTTTTTCCCTCTAAGAATAATGGTTTAATTTGTTCTATTACTTAGGTTTCATTTACAGGTGTTAGTGTACCAAAATGAATCATGTATATTGATGTTTTTGTTTGTGTTTATACTTTAAATATTACTTGAATATCAACCTCCTAATGACAACAATCATTTCATTCACTTCCTAGGTATTTTGAAGGTAATAAGTGGCAATACACTGCTTGAGAAATGTATGAATTTGTTATTTATTAAAAAAAAAATTAAAAACTTAGAAATCCATGTAGACAAGTATATACATTACTAATAGGGTTTGATTGTTTTATTACATAGTAGCTACCATTCTAATTCATTATATATTTACTTAATGCTTACCTTAATCTGTCTAGTTTTCGGCACTTTGAACATAAGACAATAATAAGATGTCTATGTTGTAAGCTTGTATCCCACGTTAGAAAAGGAGGTCTGCATTCAGGGAATCCTCTCTTCTGAAATTTTAGACTATATTTTAATGCTAGCCATTATCTTAAAACTTCTGTTCCTCTTATCATGAAGAGGTCATAACAAGATGTTATACATACTTCAGAACCAATTTATGGTTGAATATATGCTAGATCTAAAACATTATTGTTTATTACTTTGTAAAATACAGACAAGAACTCCCATAGAGGATAAAGAAAATTGGAATTCCTAATGTATAAACAAGTAGTAAGATGTGTATATATTTTTAAAGTAATAAATCAGAGTGAAAAACATTTTACTACTAAGAAAATAATTATAATTAAAGACTAGATCTCAGTTTCTCACAAAATATGTTTTAATCATTTATATAATTCAAGCGTATGCATTCATTAGGCCTCAGCAATTATAATTATAGCTAATATTTAGTGTTTTCCAACTACTTTATTTACACTGTCTCTTGAAACCTTTATCAAATTCCTATAATTATTTTTAAAATGTAATTAATTAATTTATTTATTTTGAGTCTTACTCCATCACCCAGGCTGGAGTGCAAGTGGCACAATCTCAGCTCACTGCAACCTCTGCCTCCTGGGTTGAAGCAATTCTCCTGCCTCAGCCTCCCCAGCAGCTGGGACTACAGGTGCGCCACCACACCCAGCTAATTTTTGTATTTTTAGTTTCACCATATTTGCCAGGCTGATCTCGAACTCCTGACCTTGTGATCACCCGCCTTGGCCTCCCAAAGTGCTGAGATTATAGGCATGAGCCACCACATCTGGCAATGTAATTATTACTAAATGCATTTCACAGATGGAGAAATTTAATTCTATAAAGTTTAAGTATCATCCAAAAAAACAGAGGTAGAAAGTTGTAAACATACTTTAACTTCAGATTTTTCTGATACCCGAAATCCTCTTTCATCATTGGGGTGGGTGTAGAGGTGAAGTTAAATCATGCAAAAAAAAAAAAAAAGAGCAATGGCCCATCCTAAACAGGTAGTAAAGCTTCTCTGGGAGTCTTTGTTACCTGAGTCAAAAACAGCTAGACTTTGTTGCCCTCATAATTGTATCCATAGTGACTGCAAAGCTGGGCATGCAATAATAACTTTTGCATTAAATGAAAATGTTCACCTATTCCCAAGTCATTCCTGCATATTGAGTTTCAGAACCATGATCTTAGATCCACAAGCTATGTAAATAAGTATATAATATTTCCAATCACAATTACAACTATAAGAGATAAAATTGGAAATCTACATATTACTTTTTCTAAAAAATATGATATTAATATTTTAATAGCCCAAAATAAGCAATAGTATTCTCATTGACATTTTTATTTTCAATAGATATTTCTTCTATCTTGTGAGAATATAGATTTCTTCAAGTGGGTATCAATAAAATGATTTTCAATTCAAGTAAAAAATATTTTTATCTCCCAAGATAAAGAGAGTTCATATTCTATATAGTTTCGATGAAAATAGGCAGAAAAATATTTATAAACAGAGAAAATTGGTAGAAATAGCACAGTGATCACTCACACAGCACTAATGACTTTGTAACTTCAGTATATTCTACAGCAAAAGCAGAGGGTCTCACCCATAATGAGAACGAAAGTTGAAAATTTATCAGAAAATAGGAATGCATTAATTGTCAAAACATTTCAAAGACAGAGAAAAGATGGAAACTGTCATCATCCCGGAGAGTTATTTAAAACCAAAAATAAATAAATTCTTACCTATATTTGCTACAATGATGGTAAAATATTACTGATATTACTGAAAGAAAGGAGTTCCCTGATCCCGTGATAGGACTTGCAACAGGGGTGTGGCTTGTTTGTTTAGCTGCCATAGGTTCAAACCCCTTATCGGAGGGGGGCCTGCAGACACGCAGGTGCAGGAGCCAGGGCTCTGACCCCATGGTAACATCTAAGGTTGTGTTATAGTTAATGCTTTTTTAGCAGTTGCCATCAGTAGATGGCTAAGTGTTAAACCAGCTCAATAGAGAGTCAGGGTGACAGCCTTTTACACCCTGCCCTCTTGGTACCTGAGTCTTTGTCTGGCATACAGGAAGAATCAGGTCACTCGAATGTGACAGATGGTAAATTCAGGGATTTTCTTGTGTGGTAGAGGTGGCTCTCAGTGGGATGGATGAGGAGCCGGAAAGAGGATAGAGTGGGAAGACTTCCTCCCCTGGAGTTCAGCCATCCAACGGCTGACTTCCTCTCCAACCATCCTTAGCCTAATTCCTCTCAATGTTCAGATACCCCTTTTCTTCTCCTCTTCTATGCCACGCTGCTCTGCTGCTCTTCTGCTCTTCCACTAGTGGAGCCTGTAGTTTGGGGTTTATATGGGTACAGGATAGGGGGGTGTAGTGTGCCAAAAGTCAACATTTGGGTGGAAACACGGGAATGCCTGTTCCCATTTAGGGTTGCGAGTTTCCGGCTTGAGGGTGGGGTTTTTGCCAAGGAACTGCCCTCTTCTACCCAGTAGTTCCCTGCCTCCAGTCCGTATCATTACAGCTAGATACTATATGACTAGGTATACTTATTTGCATCCCCACTGCCTCTTTTCTGTTTACTGTCCCTACAAACCATTTCAGCTTTTGCAAAAATGTCTGTGTCTAAAGGATTCTACATAAAATTCTTCCTGTTACTCAAGCATTTCTTAGAAAATTTAGTTGGAAAACGTTAGCAAGTAAGTGCAGATGTGTTAATTGCAGCATTTTCTGTAATAAAAATATGATAAAGCAGTATAACTTTCCATTGGTGGTAGACCAGTTCTGCATATCCTGATACATTAATGAAATAGGCTATATTTCAACCATTAGATGAAAATCTGGTAATTAGCATGGAAATCCAAGCAAAGTGAAACAAAATAACTATCTCATTGCAAAATAAAATTACAGAATAATCATTTAATTACATTTAATAATCATTTAATTACAAAATAACTCATTGCAAAATAAAATTACAGAATAATCCAAGTTTTTATAAAATGCAACACATTGTGTTATACATAAATGTATTTTGCCTGTCTTATACATATGCATAGCATGTCATCCACTGTCCCTCCACTTAAATTTTCAACACTCTCTCTTTTCTACCTGTATACCTGGGATGTACTACACTTTACAGCTACTAACCATTCCTTAAGTACGACTTTTACTATAAAAATAATGGATTTCTTTTTTCATTTTTGGTGGGGATCTGTTCAATAAATATAACAAATTTATCGTATTTTACCCCAAGTCTGCCTTTTGAAATCCTGGAAGCATAATCCCCTCTTATCCGTGACTGATACTTTCCAACCTGAACCCATAAATAGTGACAGATCCTATATATACTATATAGTTTTTCTACACATACCTACATATGATGAAGTTTAAGTTATAAATTAGGTGGAGTAAGAGATCAAAAACAATAAGTAATAATAAATCAGTAAGTAAAAATAAAAGTTACTTCAACATAAGCACTGCATACCACAGCCAGAGATCTGATAACTGAAATGGCTACTAAGTGACTCATGAGTGGATATATTGGACAAAGAGATAATCAATGGCCCAGGCTAGCTTGGTTCAAGAATTCATCACATTACTCAGAACTGCACAAAATTAAAAACATATCAATTGTTTATTTCTAGAAACTTTTAGTTAATATTTTCCCACCATAGTTGACCATGGGTAACTGAAACTGTGAAAAGTGCAATGTTGGTTAAGGGAGCACTACTGTGCTTCTCTATGGTAAACTCAAATGTGACCTCTATCAGGACGATTTTCATAATTCCCACAGGGGTTATCAAGCTCAGAACTACTTAGTTTTTGACCCAAATAATTTCTTGTTCTAATGGCTGTCTTGTGCATTATAAGATGTTTAACAGCATCCCTGGCTCCTACTTGCTGTATTCCACAGCCCCCCTAGTTATGAAAACCTAAAATGTCTACAGACATTTTCAAATGTTCATTTTGTGTGTGTGTGTGTGTGTGAGAGAGAGAGAGAAAGGGGGAGGGTGTTTGTCTTTTGTCTGCAAAATTTCTCCTGGTTGAGAACCACTGTCTTAGTAGAGCACTGTCTCAATCACTCTTCACACTCTTATGATACTTTATTTGTACAGAACTTCTCTCTTTTAGCACATATCATATTCATGTCACATTTTAGTAAGCTGTGTCTTCAATCATCTCTCCTATTTTGTATGAGGAACTATGCTTAATGCATATTTCATACACAATATTGTACAAAAGTATTTTTCAAATAGTGAGTGCATTTTTTATTATGTATAATTGAATCCAAATGCTTATTCACTATGTTTAAAGATAAATTCAGAGCTCAAGGAGGCCTGCCTGTCTCTGTAGACTCCACCTCTGGGGACAGGGCACAGCTAAACAACAACAACAACAACAGCAACAACAACAGCAGCAGCAGAAACCTCTGCAGACGGAAACAACTCTGTCTGAGAGCTTTGAAGAGAGCAGTGGCTCTCCCAACACGGAGGTTGAGATCTGAGAACGGACAGACTGCCTGCTCAAGTGGGTCCCTGACCCCTGAGTAGCCTAACTGAGAGACATCCACCACTAGGGGCAGACCGACACTCCACACCTCACACGGTGGAGTACACCCCTGAGAGGAAGCTTCCGAAGCAAGAATCAGAGAGGTACACTTGCTGTTCAGCAATATTCTATATTCTGCAGCCCATGCTGCTGATACCCAGGCAAACAGGGTCTGGAGTGGACCTCAAGCAATCTCCAACAGACCTACAGCTGAGAGTCCTGACTGTTAGAAGGAAAACTAACAAACAGGAAGGACACCCACACCAAAACCCCATCAGTACAGTCACCATCATCAAAGACCAGAGGCAGATAAAACCACAAAGATGGGGAAAAAGAAGGGCAGAAAAGCTGGAAATTCAAAAAATAAGAGTGCATCTCCCCCTCCAAGGAGCGCAGCTCATCGCCAGCAACGGATCAAAGCTGGACGGAGAATGACTTTGACGAGATGAGAGAAGAAGGCTTCAGTCCATCAAAATTCTCAGAGCTGAAGGAGAAATTATGTACCCAGTGCAAAGAAACTAAAAATCTTGAAAAAAGAGTGGAAGAATTGATAACTAGAATAATTAATACAGAGAAGGCCATAAATGAACTGACAGAGATGAAAAGCATGACACGAGAAATATGTGACAAATGCACAAGCTTCAGTAACCGACTCTATCAACTGGAAGAAAGAGTATCAGCAATTGAGGATCAAATGAATGAAATGAAGCGAGAAGAGAAATCTAAAGAAAAAAGAAGAAAAAGAAATGAACAAAGCCTCCAAGAAGTATGGGATTATGTAAAAAGACCAAATCTACATCTTATTGGGGTGCCTGAAAGTGAGGGGAAAATGGAACCAAGTTGAAAAACACTCTTCAGGATATCATCCAGAAGAACTTCCCCAACCTAGTAGGGCAGGCCAACATTCAATCCTCGAGAAGAGCAACTCCAAGACAAATAATTGCCAGAATCACCAAAGTTGAAATGAAGGAAAAAATCTTAAGGGCAGCCAGAGAGAAAGGTTGGGTTACTCACAAAGGGAAGCCCATCAGACTAACAGCAGATCTCTCATCAGAAACTCTACAAGCCAGAAGAGCATGGGGGCCAATATTCAACATTCTTAAAGAAAAGAATTTTAAACCCAGAATTTCATATCCAGCCAAACTAAGTTTCATAAGTGAAGGAGAAATAAAATCCTTTATAGATAAGGAAATGCTTAGAGATTTTGTCACCACCTGGCCTGCCATACAAGAGACCCTGAAGGAAGCACTAAACATGGAAAGGAACAACCGGTACCAGCCATTGCAAAAACATGCCAAAATGTAAAGACCATCGAGGCTAGGAAGACACTGCATCAACTAATGAGCAAAATAACCAGTTAATATCATAATGGCAGGATCAAGTTCACACATAACAGTATTACCCTTAAATGTAAATGGACTAAATACTCCAATTAAAAGGCACAGACTGGCAAACTGGATAAAGAGTCAAGACTTATCAGTTTGCTGTATTCATGAGACCCATCTCACATGCAGAGACATACATAGGCTCAAAATAAAGGGATGGAGGAAGATCTACCAAGCAAATGAAGAACAAAAAAAAGCAGGGGTTGCAATACTAGTCTCTGATAAAACAGACTTTAAACCATCAAAGATCAAAAGAGACAAAGAAGGCCATTACATAATGGTAAAGGGATCAATTGAACAGGGAGAGCTAACGATCCTAAATATATATGCACTCAATACAGGAGCACCCACCTTCATAAAGCAAGTCCTTAGAGACTTACAAAGAGACTTAGACTCCCATACAATAATAATGGGAGACTTCAACACTCCAGTGTCAACATTAGACAGATCAATGAGACAGAAGGTTAACAAGGATATCCAGGAATTGAACTCATCTCTGCAGCAAGCAGACCTAATAGACATCTACAGAACTCTCCACCCCAAATCAACAGAATATACATTCTTCTCAGGACCACATCACACTTATTCCAAAATTGACCACATAATTGGAAGTAAAGCACTCCTCAGCAAATGTACAGGAACAGAAATTATAACAAACTGTCTCTCAGACTACAGTGCAATCAAACTAGAACTCAGGACTAAGAAAATCAATCAAAACCACTCAACTACATGGAAACTGAATAACCTGCTCCTGAATGACTACTGGGTACATAACGAAATGAAGGCAGAAATAAAGATGTTCTTTGAAACCAATGAGAACAAAGATACAACATACCAGAATCTCTGGGACACATTTAAAGCAGTGTGTAGAGGGAAATTTATAGCACTAAATGCCCACAAGAGAAAGCTAGAAAGATCTAAAATTGACACTCTAACATCACAATTAAAAGAACTAGAGAAGCAAGAGCAAACACATTCAAAAGCTAGCAGAAGGCAAGAAATAACTAAGATCAGAGCAGAACTGAAGGAGATAGAGACACAAAAAACCTTCCAAAAAATTAATGAATCCAGGAGTTGGTTTTTTGAAAAGATCAACAAAATTGACAGACTGCTAGCAAGACTAGTAAAGAAGAAAAGAGAGAAAAGAATCAAGTAGATGCAATCAAAAATGATAAAGGGGATATCACCACTGACCCCACAGAAATACAAACTACCATCAGAGAATATTATTAACACCTCTACGCAAATAAACTAGAAAATCTAGAAGAAATGGATAATTTCCTGGACACTTACACTCTCCCAAGACTAAACCAGGAAGAAGCTGAATCCCTGAATAGACCAATAACAGGCTCTGAAATTGAGGCAATAATTAATAGCCTACCAACCAAAAAAAGTCCAGGACCAGATGGATTCACAGCTGAATTCTACCAGAGGTACAAGGAGGAGCTGGTACCATTCCTTCTGACACTATTCCAATGAATAGAAAAAGAGGGAATCCTCCCTAACTCATTTTATGAGGCCAACATCATCCTAATACCAAATCTTGGAAGAGACGAAACAAAAATAGAGAATTTTAGACCAATATCCCTGATGAACATCGATGCAAAAATCCTCAATAAAATACTGGCAAACTGGATCCAGCAGCACATAAAAAAGCTTATCCACCATGATCAAGTGGGCTTCATCCCTGGGATGCAAGGCTAGTTCAACATTTGCAAATCAGTAAACGTAATCCAGCATATAAAGAGAACCAAAGACAAAAACCACATGATTATCTCAAGAGATGCAGAAAAGGCCTTTGACAAAATTCAACAGCTCTTCATGCTATAAACTCTCAATAAATTTGGTATTGATGTAATGTATCTCAAAATCATGAGAGCTATTTATGACAAACCCACAGCCAATATCATACTGAATGGGCAAAAACTGGAAAAATTCCCTTTGAATACTGGCACAAGACAGGGATGCCCTCTCTCACCACTCCTATTCAACATAGTGTTGGAAGTTCTGGCTAGGGCAATCAGGCAAGAGAAAGAAATCAAGGGTATTCAGTTAGGAAAAGAAGAAGTCAAATTGTCCCTGTTTACAGATGACATGATTGTATATTTAGAAAACTGCATTGTCTCAGCCCCAAATCCCCTTAAGCTGATAAGCAACTTCAGCAAAGTCTCAGGATACAAAATTAATGTGCAAAAATCACAAGCATTTGTATACACCAGTAACAGACAAACAGAGAGCCAAACCATGAATGAACTTCCATTCACAATAGCTTCAAAGAGAATAAAATACCTAGGAATCCAACTTACAAGGGATGTAAAGGACCTTTTCAAGGAGAACTACAAACCACTGGTCAGTGAAATAAAAGAGGACACAAACTGATGCAAGCACATACCATGCTCATGGATAGGAAGAATCAATATCGTGAAAATGGCCATACTGCCCAAGGTAATTTATAGATTCAATGCCATCCCCATCAAGCTACCAATAAGTTTCTTCACAGAATTGGAAATAACTGCTTTAAGGTTCATATGGAACCAAAAAAGAGCCCGTATTGCCAAGACAATCCTTTGTTCAAAAGAACAAAGCTGGAGGCATCATGCTACCTGACTTCAAACTATACTACAAGGCTACAGTAACCAAAACAGCATGGTACTGGTACCAAAACAGAGATCTAGACCAATGGAACAGAACAGAGTCCTCAGAAATAATACCACACATGTACAGCCATCTGATCTTTGACAAACCTGAGAAAAACAAGAAATGGGGAAACGATTCCCTATTTAAAAATGGTGCTGGGAAAATTGGCTAGCCATAAGTAGAAAGCTGAAACTGGATCCTTTCCTTACTCCTTATACAAAAATTAATTCAAGATGGATTAGAGACTTAAATGTTAGACCTAATACCATAAAAACCCTAGAAGAAAACCTAGGTAGTACCATTCAGGACATAGGCACAGGCAAGGACTTCATGTCTAAAACACCAAAAGCAATGGCAACAAAAGCCAAAATTGACAAATGGGATCTAATTAAACTAAAGAGCTTCTGCACAGCAAAAGAAACTACCATCAGAGTGAACAGGCAACCTACGGAATGGGAGAAAATTTTTGCAATCTACTCATCTGACAAAGGGCGAATATCCAGAACCTACAAAGAACTCAAACAAATTTACAAGAAAAAAACAAACAACCCCATTGAGAAGTGGGCAAAGGATATGAACAGACATTTCTGAAAAGAAGACATTCATACAGCCAACAGACACATGAAAAAATGCTCATCATCACTGGCCATCAGAGAAATGCAAATCAAAACCACAATGAGATACCATCTGACACTAGTTAGAATGGCAATCATTAAAAAGTCAGGAAACAACAGGCGCTGGAGAGGATGTGGAGAAATAGGAACACTTTTACACTGTTGGTGGGATTGTAAACTAGTTCAACCATTGTGGAAAACAGTATGGTGATTCCTCAAGGATCTAGAACTAGATGTACCATATGACCCAGCCATCCCATTACTGGGTATATACCCAAAGGATTACAAATCATGCTGCTATAAAAACACATGCACATGCACGTTTATTGCGGCACTATTCACAATAACAAAGACTTGGAATCAACCCAAATGTCCATCAGTGACAGACTGGATTAAGAAAATGTGGCACATATACACCATGGAATACTATGCAGCCATAAAAAAGGATGAGTTTGTGTCCTTTGTAGGGACATGGATGCAGCTGGAATCCATCATTCTCAGCAAACTATTGCAAGAACAGAAAACCAAACACCGCATATTCTCACTCATAGGTGGGAACTGAACAAGGAGATCACTTGGACTCAGGAAGGGGAACATCACACACTGGGGCCTATCAACGGGAGGGGGAAGCAGGGAGGGATGGCATTAGTAGTTATACCTGATGTAAATGACAAGTTGATGGGTGCTGAAGAGTTGATGGGTGCAGCACACCAACATGGTACAAGTATACATATGTAACAAACCTGCACGTTATGCACATGTACCCTAGAACTTAAAGTATAATAATAATAAAAAAGATATATCTATGTCCAAAAAAAAAAAAGAACTTTGTATAGTTTTTTTAAAAAAAAGATAAATTCAGATTCATTAATGATGACTATATCTTTTGTTTTGGTGGTTGTTATACTGCCTATTAGTAGATGTGGGTTTATAATATTAGGGATCAAGAAGCTATTTGATATTATCTTTCTTGCTTGTATCCCTAATAAAAGGCCACTAGATGAAGAAGGGCATCATGATTTTTATAGCTTAGCTAATAACAAATGGTAACATGTCTTCTGAGCTAATTAATAATACTTTAAATAAATACACCCCTTTTAAAAACAGCAAAAATTTATTAAGGATAAGTATATTAAAGATCAATTATTTGGTTCATAGTGAAATTTAAAGTAAATTATTTCTCTGTCTATCTCCATATTTATGATGTATGCAATCAACATTAGGAGGAAGATAAAACACATAAAAACATAGAACATAGATTACTGCATTTTTACTATTTAATGCTTTTTAGCCTAAACATTTTTATGCTCAAATGTTTAAAATATTTTAATTTTAAACTGTATCTTTCTCGTTGACAGAAACCTTTTCTTTGTACAGTAATTTTATTCTCCTTCAAAAATAAAAAAAAGCATATTTTAATTGGCTACTGTAACTTACTCTTCACTCCTTTATTCTGGTAAGTATTATTAAAAATTTAATGAATATTTTTTATCATTATTCCCTGCCTATTTTCTTACAGAAGAAAAAATAGTAAATTAGAATATGGTAGGAAATTTAGAGCCAAGGCCACTGGCAGCCAAGAAAGTGACAGGTTGTCATTGGCAGGATGACACTGATGAAGAAGGTAGGAGTTACAGCTTACTATGTTTGTCAGGACAATAACATGTTGATAATATTCAGTCACCAATAAACATTTCATGTGTGTTTACTATTTTGTGCTGAAGAAAGCAGAAAAAGCTAATGTATGCTATGGAAACAATTCCTTCTTTTGTTTTGTTTTGTTTTGTTTTGTTTTGTTTTGTTTTGAGACGGTGTCTGCTCTGTCGCCCAGGCTAGAGTGCAGTGGTGTGATCTTGGCTTACTGCAACCTCTGCCTCCTGGGTTCAAATGATTCTCCTGCCTCAGCCTCCCAAGTAGCAGGAATTACAAGTGCCCATCACTGTGTCCATCTAATTTTTGTATTTTTACGTGGTTTCACCATCTTGACCAGGCTGGTCTCGAACTCCTGACCTCGTGATCTACCCGCCTTGGTCTTCCAAAGTGCTGGGATAACAGGCAACGATTCCTTCTTAAATAGATTTGATATTTTAAAAAACTACTTGAAAAAGTATATTTAGTTAATTTTTAATATTTGAAAAATCTGCTCATATGTATACTCAATTCTAAATATTCTTGACCAACAAAATAATGGCTAATCAGAAGATACAAAATAATACATAAATGCTTAGAAAAACTAGATTTGTGTGCCTGAGACTTCAGGCTTGTTTTGCGAAAACAAAACAAATCCCACAGGGGTAGATGAAATTAAAGGATATTATATATAAAGGTGAGTAAAGCAGCACAGTTAGTGACAGTTTCCTTTGGGGTACAGCATCTGGTCCATCTCTCTTTTTCTTTTTTTATACTTTAAGTTCTAGGGTACATGTGCACAACATGCAAGTTTGTTACATATGTACACATGTGCCATGTTGGTGTGCTGCACCCATCAACTTGTCAACACCCATTAACTCGTCATTTACATCAGTTATAACTCCCAATGCCATCCCTCCCCTCTCCCCCCTTCCCATACTAGGCCACAGTGTGTGATGTTCCCCTTCCCATGTCCAAGTGATCTCACTGTTCAATCCCACCTATGAGTGAGAACATGCGGTGTTTGGTTTTCTGTTCTTGTGATAGTTTGTTGAGAATGATGGTTTCTAGCTGCATCCATGTCCCTACAAAGAACACGAACTCATCCTTTTTTATGGCTGCATAGTATTCCATGGTGTATATGTGCCACATTTTCTTAATCCAGTCTGTCACTGTTGGACATTTGGGTTGATTCCAAGTCTTTGCCATTGTGAATAGTGCCACAATAAACGTACATGTGCATGTGTCTTTATAGCAGCATGATTTATAATCTTTTGGGTATATACCCAGTAATGCGATGGCTGGGTCATATGGTATTTCTAGTTCTAGATCCTTGAGGAATCGCCATACTGTTTTCCATAATGGTTGAACTAGTTTACAATCCCACCAACAGTGTAAAAGTGTTCCTATTTCTCCACATCCTCTCCAGCACCTGTTGTTTCCTGACTTTTTAATGATTGCCATTCTAACTGGTGTGAGATGGTATCTCATTGTGGTTTTGATTTGCATTTCTCTGATGGCCAGTGATGACGAGCATTTTTTCATGTGTCTGTTGGCTGTATGAATTTCTTCTTTTCAGAAATGTCTGTTCATATTCTTTGTCCACTTTTTAATGGGATTTGTTTTTTTCTTGTAAATTTGTTTAAGTTCTTTGTAGGTTCTGGATATTAGCCCTTTGTCAGATGAGTAGATTGCAAAAATTTTCTCCCATTCTGTAGGTTGCCTGTTCACTCTGATGGTAGTTTCTTTTGCTGTGCAGAAGCTCTTTAGTTTAATTATGTTAAGACCCAGTGCCAAGGTGCTCACGAGGTAACCCTGTGTTTGAAATCTTGCTTTCGTATGTTATCAATGCACTTTTTTTTTCTATCTACTCTACTTTAATTTTTTTCACGTTATCTCTTCATACAGCTGCTGCTACTTTGTCAACTATAATTAAGTTTCTAAATTTAGGTTCATAATGGTCTACTAGGATATTTTTAACTGTTTTCTTCCATGTCTGGACTCATTCTCAAAGTACACTATTGTGTCTCATAGGAAATAATTGTGCTTACCGGGAACGATCTGCAGATCTCATGCAAACCTCTAAAAATATGTCTGACTGTTTTTAAATCCTTTTCTTTTCTTGACAGATCCATATCTGTTAATTGCAGTTCTCCATGTCATAATGGAGACTTGTATCCATGACAAAAGTGTTATATCACTTTTGATCCTCTCTTTCAATCAAAAATTATTTCCCAGTCATTACTTGCTTCCAACATTCTGACAACTTTCCTTTTTATTTCTTCCCAACTACTCTTATCTAGAACATCCCCCATTTTGCTTTACGAAATTACAAGGACAAACAGGATTTGTATATATTTAAGGTGTAAAATATGATATTTTGATATATGTATACATAGTGAAAGGATCACCATAATCGAACTAATTAACTTATCCATCCCCTCACATATGATTTATTTTTTCCTTCCTTCCTCCCTCCTTCCTTTCCCTTCTTTCCTTCCTTCCTTCCTTTCTCCATCCCTCCCTCCCTTTTTACTCCCTCCCTCCATCTCTCCTCCCTCTCTCCCTCTCTCTCTTCTTTCTTTCTCTTTCTTTCTTTCTCTCTCTCTTTTCTTTCTTTCTTTCTTTTCTTTCTCTCTTTCCTTTTTCTTTCTTTCTCTCTCTCTCTCCCTCTCTTTTTCTTTTTTCTTTTCTTTTCTTTCTCTCTCTCTCCTTCCTGCCTGCCTGCCTGCCTTCCTTCTCTGTCTTTCAAGGAACACTTAATATCTACCCTCATAGCAAATTTCATAGAATATTTTTACTATAGTCACCATGCTGTACATTAGATTTCCAGAATGTATGTAACTAAAGCTCTTGTGCTCCTCAATCAACATCTCTCATTTCCCCCTTCACCCACCTTGGCAACCATATTCTCCCTGATTCTACAAGTTGGCCTACTTTAGATTTCACATATAAGTGGGATAATATCATATTTGTCTTTCTGTATCTGCCTTATTTCACTTAACATAATGTTCTTCATATTTATTAATATTGTGGCAAAGAGCAGAATTTTCTTTTTAAGGCTGAAAAATATTCCATGGTATATATTGAACACTTTTTTATCCATTCATCTTTGATAGAAATTTAGGTCGTTTCCATATCTTTGTGGTTGTTAATAATGTGGCAATGAATATGGGAGTACAGATATAATGCTTTTTGTGTCTCTATACTTCCAATGTCTCTCCAGATACTGTCATACAGCACAGACTAATAGCTCTAAAACAATGGCTTCTAACTTCCCATGAAGTAAAATATACATGACTAAATCTAATGTTAAACTCTTTTTCAAACCTGACATGCATCTGGTTTTCTGGCTGATAGAAACAGGAAGATTGACGACTTAAGGATGAGTACTATCTAAAATTTTATAAATTATATGCTTTGGCCCAATTTATTTAATTTCACTCATGTAATTTTTCCTAAAATAAATATTATTAAGCATTCTTATAGATTTTTGCAAGTTTGAAATAATTTTATAACCACAAAAGCATGTTATATATTTTAAAGCAAAAACACAGATGTAATAGTACTGGTAATAGGAAGAGAAGGAGGAATAACTTTTTTCAGTGTAGTTTTTCCACAGTTACCTTATTTAAATAATTTTCTATATTCAAAGAAATATATTCTTATATCCATTAAGTTTCCACATTCTGTTACTGATATGGACAGGAGATGGAAAATACTGAGTAGAAGAGGTTGGTATCCCGGCAGAGGCCCCACCCTTAAGTCTGGAAATCCACAGCCCTAAATGAGAACAGACATTCCTGTTTTCGTGCGCAAAAAGTTGCCTTTCGGTCCATCATACCCCTATCCTGTACCGATATAAACTCTGAACCCCAGGCTCCAGAGGAAGATGAGCAGATAAATGGCAGAATGGCACGACAGGATATGAGAAGGAGCGTCTGAACATGAAGAGGAGTTCAGCTGGTGATGATTGGAGAGGAGATTGGCTGCTCCGTGGCCAAATTCCAGGGGAAGATCATCTTCCCACTCTATTCCCCTTCTAACTCCCCATTCATCCCACTGAGAGCCACCTCCACCACTTGATAAAACCCTCACATTTATAACTTCAAGTCCATGTGTAACCTGATTCTTCCTGGATGCTGGTTAAGGACCTGGATACTGAGAGGACACTAAGCTGATTAACACTTGAGCCCTCTGTGGACTGCAAAACTGAAAGATCACATTGTAACACACACCCACTTGGGCTTCCTGAGTTTCAGACATACGCCCCTAGGCACTACCACGGGGCCAGAGCCCAAAGTGCTCACGTTGACTCCTGCACCTGACCATCTGTGTGCTCCCCCTCCAACAAGGGGTTTGAGCTCACAGTGGCTGAACAGAGAGCCACACCCCTGTAGCACACCCACCCTGCGTTGGGGGCCAGGAAACTTTCCCCTCACATTACTTTGCACAAATGATGTTGCTCAATCATTAACCATTGGCCCTCTCCTCGACATAGTAGTCATCTCAGCCCCTCTGCCTCTAGAATCCAAAGTGTAAAGTTATCTCTTCTGTGAGCTCCTGGAACTAATTATGCTAAGACATATATGACAATAAATAATCTGTTAGCATATATTGAGAATTCACTTACACATTTAATTTTATTTGCTTATATGTTTTGTTATATGATTACAATCTCTTCAATAGAAAAAAGTAAACATTAAGACCAGTATTGTCATCATCAACATCTGATATAATTTTCAGAGTGAAGAGTCTGAGAAAAGAATACTATTAGAAAATAACTTCCACATGATCATCATACGTATTTTTTCTTTTCAACGTTTAGTTTATATTTGCCATACATTTGTGATTTTACCAGATTGTCTTTCCTGGTAGGCAAACAAGTATTTATTTGTATTTATCCATTAATGGACATTCCCCAAATTTATACTTTATGGGAAGAGTTAACATGTCAGTTCCATAAAACATACAAAGATATTGTGTCTAATAACACTTTGTTAGTTTTAGAAACTGCATTACCTTTGCTGTGTTGGGGAAAATTGTCTACTGGTTGATATCATTTAGATTTAAGGTCTCTTTCTTGATGAGTCTTATTTTTGAGGGATGTTCCTGGCTCAACAGTTTATTCTCTTTTTCCACTGTCCCAGTTTCTGTAAATTTTCTTCTATTTTTTTCTGACATTAAAAATAATTCTCTTCATTTGTTCATCTCAGTGTTAATTGATTCAATTTATTTTGAATAATGCAATAATAATGATTATTTTTGATAAATTACACCTTACTTGTTACTTAATATTTTTACTTTGTTATTGAGTTGATATTATAATACAGTTTGATTACTAACTACTTTACAGCATCTTGAAAGCAAAATAGACAACACAGAAAAATGTTAACTGATGGTCCCTGTTTTGAAGGAATTTGAGGAAAACTGAATTCTTTCCAAAGCATATAAAGGATCTTAAAATATAATAGCATAAGATGTAATAAATTGTAGAATTGGAATGTAGAATGAGAATACATTTTGAAAAGGGGACTAAAAAACTTCATAGGCAATTAAATTTTGAATTGAGGCTTAAATATCAGGTAGAAATCTGATAAGCAGAAGTAGAGAGAAGGCAGGTATTTATTTACTACCAGAAACAAAAGCTGTAAGTAGACTTGGAAGATAAATTAAATAGTAAAGTAGAAAAGTATTTGCAATGATGCAGAAAACAAAAATTTTATACCTTCAATATAAAGAGACCTAATAGAAAAGCATGAACAACTCAATAAAAATGGTAAGAACTAAGAAATGGTACAATTTGTGATAACCAATAAATATACTAAAGAAATGTCCAACAAAATATTTACTCAATATGTTGTATACTGTGTTAGTCTGTATGGCTAGCAAAAAATAAATAAGGTTATAATATTTATGACTGATGAGCTTTCTATATATATAAAACATTAATTAGTACAATGGACACATCCATACACATATAAACACACATAGGTTTTATTTAGAACTACAATTTCACTTAAGATTTAAAAGACAACATACATAGGAATTAAAAGTTCAGTTTGCATCTGAACTGCTCAAGTTTAATCTCAGTCATAATTTTCAAAATTTATTCTTTGACACTGTATATTCTTTGATATTGTGTCTTCAGTTTTAAAATGATTATATTATCTGTTTTATATTTTTTATTTTTTATATATTTTTGAATAATGGGTAAGTCATGTATAATCTATAAAAGAGATTTTTCTTTAAAATGATTTCTTATTAAATATTTACTACTATGAAACAATTAGAAAAAATAGAAACATTTATGTGTTTACATTGTAAATAAAATGTGCTAAGGTATTATTTATATACAGTATTCTCCATTCACTTAAAGTGTAGATGCAATGGGTCCAGAAAGTTTTAGACACCATCAACTACCTTCACAATCAAGGTGTAACTCCAAAACTCAGGAAAGATTTCTTGTGCCACTTCACAATCCATTCCTCCCTCCACCCCGACCCCAGTTAACCACGATCTACTTTCTATCACTGTAGGGTAGTTGACATTTTCTAAAATTTTATGTAAATAGAATTAGAAAACATGCATTTATTTTTCTCTGGCTTATGTGTCTTATTTCTAACAAACTTTTTATTTTAAAATAATTTTTGTATTATAGTTAATTTACAAATACAGTACCAAAGATTTCATACACCACTCACCCAGTTTTCTCCATTAGCAGCTTATATTACTATGGTATATATTTTAAAACTAGGAAACCAACTTTTGAAACATTGCTCTTATTTGTATTTCTCATTTCTCATTAATATATTTTTTCTGCTTCATTATCCAATTCGGGGTATCATGTTGCATTGAACTGTTGTGTTTTAAACCTCCTATGATATCTGACAGTTACTCAGTCATTTCTTTCTTTCCTGTGAAGTTTACAGTTTTGAAGTATAGTGGGCAGATTTTGCAGATCTCTAGATTTCATTTCAGTTGAGTTTTTCCCCCAGTAGGCTGTTATTACAGTTTTAGGGTTGAATATCACAGTGGTTAAGTGCTCTTCTCTTCACATCAGATTACTATGTGTCTCAGTCCATTTGTACTGCTATAAAGGAATACTTGAGGCTGAGAGATTTATAAAGATCATAGTTCTGCAGTCTCTACAAGAAGCATGGTGCAGGAATCTGCTTTTGGTGAGGGCCTCAAGCTGCTTCCACTCATGGTGGAAAGATAAGGTGAGCCAGCATGTGCAGAGACCACATGTTGAAAAAGGAAGGAAGGGAGACAGTGAGGAGGTGCCAGGCTCTTTTTAACAACCAACTATCCCAGGAAGTAATGCAATAAGTTACTCACCCCCACACCTACCAGGCAAGGCATTTATCTAAGAGGTACACATTCCCATAACCCGAACACCCTCTGTTAGGCCTCCACCGCCTACCTTGGGATCAAATAGCAACATGAGGTTTGGGGAGACAAATGCCCAAACTATAGCAGGGTGGATATATGATATCCACCATGAAAACAATGGTGAAGTTAACTTTGATCATTTGGTTAAGATAGGTTTAGCTCGATTTCTCCACTGTGAATTTACTATTTGTCACATCCTATATTCTGTTCTTTGTGAGTGATTCACTAAATCCAGCTCACCCTCAAGATGGAATGGAGAAGATTAAGTTTCACTTCATGGGGAGGGGGAGAATATCTATGTAAATTATTTGACATCCATTTGAAAGAAAGATTTCTTTTTTTCCACTATTTATTTTATCAATATGGATTCATGTTCACTGAACTCATAATGGTGAGTTATAATCCAGTACTATGTTCTTTATTGCTGGAACTGCTTCAGCATTGGCCATTACTTGTCTACTTTGTGACACTACAAGATATCTCACTCTTATTTTGTATTTGTTTTCCCAATGCCTATAATCAACCATTTCTCTAATTGCCCTTATTCTTTTTAGTTGAAACTTATCTTTAGAACTCAAGTCTAGGCACTGAGTGTGCTTAATAGTCTTGCAGTATCATTGCTTCTTGGTCTCCTAGAAAATAGGACTAGGTAAAATTGTATGTATATACTAACACATTTATATACATATGCCTATGATTATTTCTGTATCTATCCAACTGTACATTTTTTAAGCTAAACATATTTGTATATTTTTAAACATGCCTCTGATAGAATGCACTTATATGAACCAGATTTTATTTCATTTATTCCTCACAAAAACTCTATAGTGTGGGTACTATTCTTCGCCCCATTTGTACTTGAAGAAACTACATGGATTGTTGTGCAGAAAGTCACAAGGTCATGCCTAGGATCTTAGCATAATGCTGTGATCAATTAACAATGCCTGCCAAGGACACCAAGGATGAGTGGCAGTGTGTTGTATTTAGCAACTCTATAACACCCCATTTTCTGTATTCATAGCTTTCAATCAATCATGTAATTCTCACAACCTAGAATTTAGTGCACTAAATTAAATTTTTTCACTTATATTCCCCACAAAACTGTAAATGTTATGAAAAAGTAATTCTATCCATCTAAGTTACTTTTGCACTCAGGGTGTCCAGTTTATCCATACTACATAAATTGTAAAATAAGAAATAATAAAATGCATAGCTTACTTTGAAATCACTTGTGAACAAATAGAACCTTATTAATGAACAATACACATAGCCACGTTTAAATTATTGTGACAGTACAATGTTCTCAAAGGTCATCTGTGAATTGCTAGTATCCTTACCGTAATTTAAATTGGGATGTAAAATGGCAAGTGAAAGTTTCCAACACCAAATCTTTTAACATCCATTGTAGCAATAGTCCTATATAATCTCATTATTGCTGCAACAGTTATAAAGCCAATGGCTTGTAAAGTATATGAGGTAATGAATATTCATGTTGCACAGATTGTAATGGAAATGATCTAGAACTCCACCTTCCTTTGTAATACATTCTAGTCGTGTAGTACTCTCTCTGGGATAGTTTTTTTTTTTTTTTCTTTTTTAACCATCTATTGGTTGATTCATGAATTTACACAAAAGCATGGAGATTAATCCTGTAACCTGAACAGATACTATGTGTGTCTGTGAAGTATTAAGACAGAATCATTGGAGAATCTTACCTTGTTTTGGGAATATGCTACCTTTTTATGGGAGAAAAGAGAAGCAACTTCCATCCCACACAAATGCAGACATCTATATCACAGAGTAAATGGAGACAGAGAAAAGTAAATATCGAATTTCTGTATCTGGAATAAATATATAATACCACAGTCAGTGACATTTCATTTATTTATTTCAGTATGTTAACCACAACATTAAGGTATTAGTTTTAACATTAGGATTAATTTATTTCTTTTTCCAGAGACTTAAGACAAATCCATGACTTTTGTTTTGTCTGCAATATGACCAGAAGAAATAGCTATGAATGTATTTGACTTTTCTGATAAAATGCTAAGTAATAAAATTATTCACAACTATTGATACTGAGAAAAAGAAGATTGCATATTAGAATATATTTCCTATCAGTGCTTTTACAGCTTATGCTACATTAGGATATGTAGAATAAAAGGAATGATGGTAAAGCTAAAAAACAGATACATTTTGAAAAAATGCTGATCTTTAGTTTTCTTTGAGTGACTACATTTTTAAAAATATTTTCTATGTTTTCCAATTTTCGACATTAATTCACAAAAAAGGTAGCTATCTATCTATAATGAAGGTACAATTATCAAGAATATAAAATCAAATATAATTTCTAATTGATAAAAAAGAATATAACATGTGAGCTCAATTAGATAATTTAGTGGACAGAGTATTTAAAATATTTTTATTATTGAGATAATATAGTCTGGCAGTACTAATTTTACTGACAATTAAAATGAATAATTAATCTGTTCATACTATTATCATGTTTTGCTTCTACTGGTGTAATTAAATAGTAACATTAAATATAAAACGTATCCCTTGAAATAGCATTGCTATTAGTCAATTATATGGTAATGTAAAATTAAAATTAGATGAAATAGAGTAAATATCTAGAAAAAGACTATCTATAAGACCTCTGTAGAAATTTTTAAGTGTTTCCAATTTAGTATATCGTGCTTTTACATCTAGGTACGTAATTTTATGTTGCTGCTGTTGTTTATTTTTAACATGTGCTAGAAAATTCTCTGTAGTGATTTACTGTTGAGAATCTTTTAAGCTTCATTTTTGTAAGCCTGGAGGTTAACACAGTTTTTCAGAGTTTCTAGTCACTCTTATTATTATCATTTTTATAACCACTAGCAATAAGCAAGGCATGATCTTTCTCAGCTTGTAAATGTCAAGTGGGCTGCTGTTAGATAGCATGTTTTCAGCCATATATTAAAGTCAAGAAATGCTTATAAAATGTTTCAATTAGAAGATATTTATCATCTATCCAGCTGCAAATAACAAGGCATCTGTGAAAAATTTTGCAGTGTCTATTTAGTTGTGTAACTGATACAGTGCATATTTACTCCTTTAATGCTGTTTAAGATTTTTATCCTGTAATTTATGATATAACAATGTCAAAATATAAACAGAAGGCTATGACACTGGCCTTTCTTTCTGGTGATGTGACTACACAAGTAAATTCAAAATAACATTTTTTGACAGAAAAATGTAACTGAAATTAAAGAAAAAGCAGCTTGCAAATACTTTCAAAAACATTTAGATCCATCTACAGAAATTCATTCGAATAACCACAATCGTCCAGGTGCGGTGGCTCAGGCCTGTAATCCCAGCACTTTGAAAGGCTGAAGTGGGCATATCACTTGAGCCCAAGAGTTTGAGAGCAGCCTGGGAAACATGGCGAGACCCTGTCTGTACAAAAAAAATGCAGAAATTAGCCAGGCATGGTGGCACACCCCTGTGGTCCCAGCTACTCAGAGACTGAGGTGGGGGATCACTTGAGCCCAGGAGGTGAAGGCTGCAGTGAGCTGTGATTGCACCTCTGTGCTCCATCCTGGGTGACAGAGCAAGACCTCATCTCCAAAAAGACAAAAACAAAAAACACTACAAATAACAAGAATCTGTTTTTTTTGCGCTCAAACACAAGAATATTAAAAACAAGCAGCCCTCAGTTACACAATATAAGATACTAACATACAACAGCACACTTTTTTCCTCTGTACTTTTTACTTGTCAGTGTTCTTTCACAAATATTTCTTCTGAACTTCACAATTCTTTTATGAGGTGGGGGAACCTAGTATTATTGTGACCATTTTACTCATGTATGAACTCGATGCTAAAAGCTTTGACTAAATATCTATTATTTAAACAAAACTGAATCTTAAATTTCCACATTTATATTCTAGTAAGATTTCCCTAAAAACACAAAAGTATCTAATAACTCCACTTTTGCTGTTTGCTGACAGCTTTGAAGTCCCAACACCCCTCCTTCCCTTCTGCCCCGCTCCAAGGCAAGCTAACTGGAATCCCCAGTGCGCTATCCTTGGGCGCTGGTGGAGGGAAGTTCAAACCATGCCTTACCCAAGCCCCACATCAAAGTCACAACAAAACCCAAGCCAGTCTCCTTTCCCTTTTCTCCTCAAGTCAATTTTGGACCAACTTTAGAGACTGCCCTGCTTTTACCTTGAATCCTCATTATGTGAGTAATAAACATTTTCATGTGTGGTGTCATCAGTCTCTGCGTTCAATCACCTTTTGGGTGTGTGCAAGAGTATATTTCACCTTTGCAAAATGGCCACAAAAAAGACATAGATCTAAGTTTCAATGTATTTTCATAAAACTGTTCCTTCCCAATCTCTACGAATAAAGCCCTCCTCCTGCTCGCTTCTCCTGTGTGCATCCCTTGCCTATATTTGTACCGCTATTTTGTCTTGAAGATTCTTCCTTCTGAAACTGCCTCTTGGCAGTATCCCTCTTTCCACCCCATCTTCCTTTCAAGCCTGCAGTCTTTCCCTGTCCTGTTTTAAAAAATGTGTGACAGTATACATTTCTTGGTCTTCTTACAGTAAGAAAAATTGTTACACAGGAACATATGGATTTGCATTTTTTAAAATTAATTATTTTTGTAGAGCAGGGTTTGGCAAACTTTGTAAAGAACCAGTTAGTGAATATTTTAGGCTCATGGGCCATATCGTCTCTGTCATAACTATTCAACTCTACAATTGTAACACAAAAGCTGCCATAGACAATATATGAAGAAGGAGGTGTGACTGTGTTTCAATCATATTTTTTAAAAACAAATAAATAAGGTGCTTGTATTGCCTTTGAGTTGCAGTATCATAATCCATGTATTATAAACATGAAGTTTACTATAATGAGGAGCAAGCCAAAAAGAGACAAAAAATATCTCAACTGGTATCAACTTACTTTAATTAGCTTTCTTAAGTCTTCAACACAAAAAAAAAACACGTGAGAAATAGGCTAAATAATAAAAACATAGATGTTGTAAGTGAACAGAGTCATGCTTTTAATTTTGTTCAACACCATATTCCTAAGTGTTCGTAGAAAACACTAGGTATCCAATAACTATTTATTAAGTAAATGAAGGGAAAGCTCATCACGCATGACTGGAAACATCATATCAGTCTTAAAAGTATATACTTGGTATTTAAAATGAGAAATCAGTAAATCTTCAGTTGAAGTAACTCAGAATACATCCAACTAAAAATGTGAATTCATTAGTTTATATTTCAGGTGTGCTATAACCGTGAACTATCTGATCCATGTGAACTGTGAATGGATGTTCGAATTAAATAGGTCTAGCAACATAGTTTTCTTTTTCAAATAAATATCGTCCTCTATTATTCTAAATACATTTACGGTTTCTAAGAAAAATTCACTCATTTTAGCAGATTTAAAACATCACTTCGTAACTGCAATAACACATTCCATTGAGCAATTCTGAAATAACTGTAAAGCTTTGCTAGTTAAATATGTTTGGCTTTGGTTTACGACCAGTAGCACATCCAAAAGATTAGATCTCCAATAAAACAAGCCAAAGGCTTCAAAATGATGTTAAGCTAGCTGCCTACTTTGCTTTTGATTGTTAGTTTCCTAAAAATTCTCATTTGGCTCTAAATGTGATCTCTGAATAAGGTTTTATTTTGAAATGTAACCCTAAGTTTTTTTAAATCATTGTTAAGAAGATTTTGGAATTAGAGTAATGACTTTCTTTATCTTTATTTTGATTTCTACTTTCTATCTGAACCCAGGAATAAGCAATTTTGTAACAGAAACTCATGAAAAATGTGTATACATATGAGGAACATAGAGAAGGTTTTCCTATAATAGTTATCTATTTATATCATAGACAAATACATGTTTATCTCCAATATCCCTGACATCAACACCATTAGGAATTTAAAGGCAAGGGAGATGTGTGATTTCTGCATTCATAGAGTTTTGAGTTAATACAAAATCCAGAACATATATGGAAAATTACAATATATGGCATGATGAGATATTATTTTGAGATGCTTGTCTAAGTTTGCATATATATATATATGTACACACACACATATACACGCACACACACATCTTAATTTTTTGTCTTCCTATTCAATCATCCTCAGATTTCCTTGCCTTTGAGAAAAGAGAGTGAAAAAGAAATAATACAGAAATAGCCTTAGTATCTCTTTGGTTTTTCATTTTAAAAGTCTAAGCCTTTAGGGAAGTTTAGTGTTTTTGTGGCATAGGTTTAAGAAAGATGATTCCAGTCACATGGCTACAGTCATTTGCATAAACATTTTATGAATGTGATACCACATGCCCTATTATCAGAAGGTACTACTCTGAGAATAAGGGGGAAGAGAAAAGTGAAAAATATGGGGTTCTCTTAGACTACCAAAATTATCTAGGAGAGTTCAAGAGCCTTGAGAAAAAAATAAGTATATAAATATATAAATATAAATTTATATTATACATATAAATATGTAATAAAGTCAGGCACAGTGGATCACACCTGTAATCCCAGCACTTTGGGAGGCTGAGGCAGGCACATCATGAGGTCAGGAGATCGAGATCATCCTGGCCAACATGGTGAAACCCTGTCTCTACTAAAAATACAAAAATTAGCTGGGCGTGGTGGCTCACGACTGTAGTCCTAGCTACTTGGGAGGCTGAGGCAGGAGAATCACTTGAACCCAGGAGGCGGAATTTCCTGTGAGCTGAGATTGAGCCACTGTACTCCAGCCTGGTGACAGAGCAAGACTCCTTCTCTAAATAAATAAATAAATAAATAAATAAACAAACAGACAAACAAAATAAAAATGTAAATAATTGTATGCATACATATAAAATATATAAATATATATGTGGAGATGGGTCTATTCTGTCTTTACAGAGTTTCTGTACTCAAGTCTGGCATAATGAGAAGCAAAGAATTACCACACACTATGACCAGTACCCAGCAGGTGGTTGACCATCTCAGCTCCTCCCATGAAGGCCTGATGTACCCTGCAATTCTCAGGGCAGTACAGAAGTCAACCCTTCCCAACAAAATAGTCTAAACTTCAGTGGAAGGAGGAAGGCAGACTCAGTGAAATACTCCCCCATGCTGTCTAAAGTAACTGAAGTTAACATTTAAACCACCTTGTAAAATATTTAGTTTCTTGGATACCTGGTTTTGAGGTCTGTGATTTATATTTTCTAGAATTATAGCAATTACTCTGACATATGATGTGTGGAACATATAATTCAGACCTAATTAGTAATTAGGAAGGTAGTCAGGGCTCAGGAACTGCACTTAAGTTTTAACTTAAACAATTGGACATATGTTGGTGTTATTAGATAAAACTGAGGAGAATGAAAGTGTATCTTTTTGGGGGTAGGATGTATTTTAGGCAATACCAAGGCATATGAGTGTATGTGAAATTTCAGTTTGTAAGTGTTTGGCACAGAAGTATCAGCTGATGCTATGGCATGCAGCATTCCAGGGAAACTGTGTAGACTGAGGAGAATAAGAAATGTAATGCAAGGCCCCAAGGAATTTTAGTTTTGAAGACATGAGCAGGGGAGGAGCATTCCATATTGGAGACAGCAAGTGAGCAGTCAAAGATTTTTGGTGGAAATTCTGATGGGGTTTTATCTCAGAAGCCAAAAAAGTGCTTTATAAGAGGAACACTGGGGCTGACAGTTCCAAATGATGCCAAGAGATCAAGTAAAATAAGGAAACAAATGTGTCTTTCGGATTTGACTAGAAAGTCATTAGTGACTTGGAATTAAACAGTTTTAGAGGAGTCATTTTATCAGTGACTGCTAATGGGAAATAGAAAAATAAAAAAGCATTGCTTCCTTTCTCAAGAAGTTTAGAATTTCCAAATTTCTGTAGCATTTGTTTCCCAGTGTCCTGCCATAAAAAGTAAGAATAAATAGTTATATAAGTTAAAAGTATCGCTGCTATGTGTGGACAATATTGGTGCAGCAAAAGAGGAAGAACCTAGTTGCACTGATTAAGGACAAATGGAAACTTCCTATGTATCATACAAAGAAATATTCTCTTGTATCTGGAAGCTACTTTGCACCATGCTCAACATAGAAATTTCCATTTCTATGATTTATGCAATTATCTGTTATGAATTTTGTGTTTTTGCAGTATATTATTCAGGTAATATCTGCCATCCCTCTGCTTAAAATACTCTTTATTTTATCTACTATAAAAGTCAATAATTCTAGTAGAGCTTTCAAGTCCCTGAATGATGTGGCCCACCTCATCTCTTATGAATCTCCACTTGTCTCTTCTTGTGTCTCAAAAAATATGCACCTTGGTCATACAAGCCATTTATCAAGTGCTTAATAGTCCTATGCAGTTAAAGCCTAACAACTAAACAGAGCATTGTATAAAAGGAGGCTATGTTGGTACTATGGGGACTAAGAACAGTAACTAGTATAGGCTTAGTGCTTATAAACATTCATTGGCTGAACAAATCACACTTGTTTTTGGTGTGTTATGCCCAGGGTAATTACAATATGTGGAAATTAGCATCAACCATTTCTAATAGAAAAAAATGTTTCCCTGTCTCTTGGTGGAGTTTTGACTGATAAAAATGTGAAGCCATCAATATATATCTCAGTTTTTGTGCCACAAATAAATGTAACATTTTAATTGTAATAATTTCAAAGGTATGTCTTCTAAACATTCATAAGTGTAAGTTGTTTAAGCCATTGAACAGAAATGTGTTTCTTCTACTCTCTTTATATTAGTAGACACACACACACACACACACACACACACACACACACACTTTCAAGTTTTAGAGAGGCATAAAATGTACGGTAGTCATAGGAGATAAAACTTACAATAAGGTTACAAAGAAATTGAACATAAATTTCTGACTGACTAAAGAATACTCCATTTGACATAGTGCATTTGCAACATGATTTTGAGTCTCACTTTGTAAGAATTAAAGCAAGACAAATTTTGCCTATTTCCAAACTCCCCACATTGTTAGCTACATTTAAACTAGACTGATACAGACTAAGGCATTTTTTCCAGTGTTTCCGTTATCTATATTGTGTATATGTTCACTTATTTAAATCCTCTTTTATCTGGCAGATCGTAATCTCTTCCAGATCAGGTACACAATTTTCCTTTTCCAGTGCAGGTATGCATTGGACATGTTTGGATTTATAAATAGATGACAGGATATTATCAGAAGTTTTCTTGCTATTAGCTGGCTTGTAATTTTTTTTCATAAATATTAAAGAAGGGATGCAATAAACACTGGTAGAAAAAATAGCTGATAATCTCTTCCTTTTCCTTCCCTTTTATATTTTAAACATTTCCTTTACAGGAATAAGCCAGGGATCATACCTGGTGTGGGTAAAAAGTACTCAATGTATACAATAACTATTCTGAGTTCTAGGAGAACAAAATCAAGGTACCATGAATCTAATCATATTAAAATGTAAAGTTCTTACGACATTGCCCAGCATATAATAGGTTCTTAACATACATTATATTTATTTATTTACTTATTTCCTAAAGTATGTTAGCATACCTAGCTCTATAATGCACATATAATGTATTTCTCATTTTTAAGGATAATTATGATAATACTATAAATCAATATAGTTTATTTTTGAGATAGTTAATTAAATTTTAACCTTTGAAATGACATGTGAAAATAATCCCTGAATTTTGTGTATGGAAGTTCTAATATCCTTTGTATAAATGAGCCTGAAAGACTTCAAATATATGTCTTAGTAGGACTGTGTATCAAGTTATGTCATTTTTTTCTGGTTAAGATTAAATCTATCTGGAGATTTTCAAATTAATATTCCTGCTACAACTTATTTGATTTAGTATAGTTTTGATGACTATTTAGAAAGTTTTGCATAACATATACACACAAACAAAAATCTCTTCCCTATTATACAGTACATATCATGTTGACTCTTTTGTTTCTTTAATACTAAATGATAAGAGAATTAAATAGCATGCACATGGAAATATAGAATAAAAGTTAAAATAATCAATGACATAGGAAGCTCTGACCTCGTATACTAAAATTTTATGTTATTTACTAATAGCATTATACAGATTTCTTCCTAGGAAAATTAATTTTGTCCTATGTAAGCCGATGACGTAAGAGTCATATGATTACATAATGGTCCATTCCAGCAATGTCAACATCTCTGCACATACAGTAACAATTTTCCTGTCCTGGTAACGCCATATGTTGCCCTTGTAATCTCATCTAAAGGAGTGAAATGTAGCAGATAATACATAACAATTAATGCAAATTTTGAACAAAAAAGCACTAACTTTAAGGTAAATCCCATGTTTATTGAACAGAATCAGTTCAATTTTTTGTTTTAATGTAATGGAGAAGAAATACATAAAATGGAGAACAGTGTTTAAAAATTAATATTTATTAATTACCATATTTTTGACAACAGTGTGGTAGATTGCTTTGAATCAGGCCTATTTATGAGCACAATTTTAAAAATCTGTGAAAGATTAACAACAATAAAAAAGCAACAACAACAATAACAAATCCTTAGATGGTAGAGAGGACTTGAATACCAAGATCTCAGACAGGAGAAAAAAAAAAAAAAAAACAGTAAAAAAGTATTTGATATTTAGCATTTCTGTTTCATTGAGTCAGTCATGAGTTTGAAAGTCAAGAAGAAGCTGAGCAGAGCATTTTATAGTTTCATGGGCTGAAGGCACAGAAATTGTAGCTCAGGACTCATAAAAGTAGAGGTAACTAGGAATAGGCTCCAGGTTTTCAACTGAGACTCTGAAGGACTACACAATTGGAATAAAATTCAGATAGAATGACTCTCACATGGAATAAAAACCAGCATCAAATCAGCTCCAAACTATTAACTGTGAGGAGTTAAGGTAAAAATAGATAATAAAAACTACTGGAAACATTAAAAAATATTTAATATCGCTAAACATTTTTTAAATAAGTAATTACAATAGAAACTGGAAAATAGTTGGGACTAAGTGATAGTCAACATATGGTCTGTCAAAATTCATGGAATGCTAATAAGAAAGTGCTTAGAGTACAATCTATAGCTTTCAAAACATGGTAGAACATCAGAATGGTTGAAAAATACAATAATCTAAGTGTACATCTCAAAATCACAACAATGAAAAATTAAACTAAAAAACAAATAAATGATGATAATAGAGGCAAGAATTAAATAACAGATTGCAAACATAAAATAGAATCCAGAAAATCATAGTTGGTTCTTAGAAAGGAAGAAACACAATTGACAAACTACTGAAGAGACTATCAAGACAAAAAATAAAAGGAGGAAAAACTGCACTGTTTAAAAAATTTTTCGGCCAGGCCCAGTGGCTCACGCCTGTAATCCCATCAATTTGGGAGGCCGAAGCTGTTGGATCACGAGGTCAGAAGATCGAGACCATCCTGGCTAACACAGTGAAACCCCGTCTCTACTAAAAATACAAAAAAATTAGCCGGGCGTAGCGGTGTGCGCCTATAGTCCCAGCTACTCAGGAGGCTGAGGCAGGAGTATGGCATGAATCAAGGAGGCAGAACTTGCAGTGAGCTGAGATCGCGCCACACCACTGCACTCCAGCCTGGGCGACAGAGCGAGACTCTATCTCAAAAAAAAAAGAAAAAAGAAAAATTTTTTCAAGTATAAAAAATGTACAAATTGGGTTTTTTACTATTGATATCTATTAAGCAGCTCTGAATATAAAGGTACAACCATGAAATAAAATGTTCTTCAACTGCCAAAAAAGTTGTGAAATAGTGAAAAATATGCCACTCAATTCAGGAACAAACTGGCAATGATCTTTTGTATTCAATATTGTGCTGGAGTTTGTAATTGGTGCAACAGGGTAAGAAAAACAAAGATGAAAATCTGCCAGTTATTAAGCTCTTCTTCTTCTTCTTCTTCTTTTTTTTTCTTTAAGTAGTAACCCTTTATCTATAATACTTTCTGTGATTCTGGGTTTGGGAGTAGGAAAACCACATTTCTAACTTGCCAGTCAGCTTCCTATAGGTTGTGCCAGTAAGAGAACCTATAAAGACAATGGAAGACTGAAGGAATGCACAGGAACTTATATTCAGTTGCTTTCTACAAGCTTCTTGACTGCTTTTCTTACTCTAAGTATCAGACTTTAAATGATTATTCATTCCAGGAACAACATTTATTACTGATTCCAGTATACAACTCATTTACAACTTTAAGTCCCAGACTAATTGTGCCCCACATCAGAGACATAAGCAGCAAATGCAGCAAGTTCTGCTTTGCAGATATCTAGATCGATCTCAGCCCAATAGAGCACTCCTATGAACTTAGAGATACTAGAACCAGCTGAGCTGGGCCCACTCTGCAGAAACAGTTCCATGCAGCCTGTCTTCTAAGTTTTATAAATTCCACTTTACTCCCCTGGCTGTAGGTGCAGTAGGGTGAGGGTAGCTGCTGCTTCTCATTTGCTACCTATATAATACCTTAGTTTTCTTTTCTTTTCAGTTATTTATGTAACAACTTTATATGTAATTAAAATGTATTAAGTTTTCTTTGTTAAAATAAGCGGTGCAGGTTCTGTATCTTCATTAGTCCCTGAGCTATTTAGAAATATTAAAACTAAATAAATAAAACATCAATATTCACAATGTTCATGAGTTTGTGCATAAAAATCCAAAATGATCTGCAATCTCACTATAAGAATTAATACGTATTCACGTATTAGTAAAGTTGCTGGATACAAAGTTAAAATACAAAAATCAAAACTTTAAAAACATATAAATAAAACATCAAATACTTTGGAATAAATCTGAAAAAAGTGCTTATTTCTGTTACACAGGGAAAATTATTAAGATACAATTTAGAAACTTTCAGTAAAGGAAAGGTTATACCACATTCATGGATTGGAGCATTGTAATAATAGTTATGTGTTATTGCCTCTTCTTTAAAATTGGGTTTGAGTTTTAGGATTTTATGAGGCTTTAAACCATATGGGTTGTGAGTGATGGGTAGGTGTTAGATTCAGTTCTTGCTTATCCATTCATGCATATAGCTTATGTGAAACATTGACCAATGCCCAAGTCCATATACTCCATTAATGCCTGGAAGCTCTGTGGTTCTTTATTGTGTAGTTCACTAAGCAGTCAATCATGCTGCAACTTTGCCTAGTTATTTTCAGGCAGTAATACATGGAATCAGAATACTGATGCCCTCTCCTTTGTTGACCCAGAGACATCTTGTTTTTCGCTTGTTTATTTGTTTGTTTTTGAGTTTGACAAATTTATTGGTACTTTAGTAAAGACATTCATCTCAGTCATTTCTCTCTCCCAGCTTGACCTTAGGTTAATATTTCATTTGGGTCAAGAAAATAATATGTAGGAGAGGTATGTTATTTTAACAAACAGGAAAATGGACAAAAAATGGATAGTTTGCCTACATTAAAGTAAGTGAAATTCATGTATCTTGATATAATTAAATCATGTAAGAACAAAGAGTTCTATATACATTTCCATCATTTTACTTGGGCTTATTCTAATCTTAAATGCTAGTGAACAAAATGTTAGGAATATACACAGGCTGCTTCTCTGGAGTTATTACCAACTAAAAGACCTCAGCAAGCAGTTACCACCAATAAAACAATCTGAAGCTGCCTCTAAATATAATATTGTAGGAGTTTTCGAGGAAATTTTTATACTGTATGCTTCTTTTGTCTGTGACTATGCTATTAAAGATGTGTTTAACTGTTACATTTAAAATAAAGTTCATATACAACACAAAAATACAAAACAAACATGCTACAATACAGAAATCTAGCAAAGTACACGTGGTGAGATTCCAAAAAATGTTGAAGATGCATTTTCTTTCCTTCAATTTCAGTATCTAAAATGTGCTTTTTCAGAGGCCAATGGTCAATATATACACATTTAAAATAAACTATACAATTTTACTAGTAAGAAAGCCGATAGTTAAGTTCAATTCAAATTGGAGTTCACAGGTTAGTAATTTAAATCCTTAGACAAGGTTACGGAAAGTGCATCTTCTTGTTTTCCATCTTCATACAATGTTATTATTATTATTTTTTGGTGTTTATACCTTTTAAAAACTAAAAACAGCCAAATACTTAAGCAATATGTACATTTAAATTTTTGGTGGTGGTTTGTGTTTTAAAAGAAACAGCTTCCTTATGATTTGTCAAGTTCTGGTGGAAATGCTTACAGGAACTAGCTAATAAACAAAAAACAAGAGAAGCACATTCAAAATACTGATTTACTTTGGTAGCAAATGGTTTTTCTTTGAAGACTAATGAAGATAGACAAGACCCATTAAGGTGAAGTGGGCTATTTCAAATATTCAACAGTTTACATTTAAAAAAAAATTCTTTTAAGTACTAAGCATCTGTATCCACTGATAGCAATGCAATACCTAGTTTATGACGACTTGAAACAAAACAAATGCCCACAAGGAAAAAAGCTGTATTTTATCTAAATTTACTTTCAGTGAATAGTTCAGTGACATCTTCCTCCCAATACAATACTCCCTCTCTCTTTAAGGGTGTTCCTGGGAGCCAGACAAGTTAGGTAATAAGTGAGTTAAGAGAGTAACCGCTTAAAGTTTTAAATAGACAATAACTTTTTGCTTCCCTCTTAATGTGCTAATAGTTGTGTCTAGAAAAATATGCAATTCTTAAAAAGGTACCATTTCTGATTTCTTTATTATCTGTAACCTTTGGAAACTAATCACATGAAACTACAAAATTAGCAAATGTCTTGAAATCTGTATATAAAACACAAATTACCTCTAATTTCAAACTCTCATTTATTAGTGTACCACTCAATCTTTTAAAAAAATGAAAAAGAAAAAAAAAGCGGCTCCAAGATAGTCTTATATCATTCTTTAAAAAAGGAAACTCTTCCTTTTAACTTTACATGCACCCCACACCCCAATTTCAAAACATCATTTAATTGTCTCGGTCATGGACATTTCCAAGATGAGATTTTATATTTCGCTCCCACAGCTTCTGGTTATCAGAAAACCCATGTTTTCCTTTATTGAAGAAGTTTGGTCCAGCTGATGTTGGTGTATCCCTTCCAATATTCTTCATCCTCATCTTTGCTTCTGGAGGGATTTCCTCTGGTTCACTATCTTCATCTTCTTTAAAAGCTGCTCCTACTATGGCAAATCCAAACTTGGAGATCTTTGTAGGCTTTGTTGGGAAGTTGGCAGCTGCTTCTTCAGCTGATTGCTTCTCAGCGCTGCGACTGGAACTTTCCCCTCCATTACTGGAAGAAACAGTCTTAGTTTTCACAGGTTTTTTTGCTTCTTCTTCAGGTCCTCCGGCAGCTCCAGCTCGCTGCGGCTTTTTCAGGCTTCCCCTGTCCCGCCTTCCCCTGTCCCGCCTTCCCCTGTCCCGCCTTCCCCTCTCCCGCCTTCCCCTCTCCCGCCTTCCCCTCTCCCGCCTTCCCGTCCGCCATTTTCGCTTGTTTGTTTTTTCACTTGTTTGTTTTTTCCTCTCAGTACCCTAACCCGGAAAAATTTCTTTTAAACTGTGAGAGGCAATCTTTCTCCCCTCAAAGCAGTCTGCCTAATCTAGAAATACTCTTTTTTGTATTTTTTTCACATATTCTTTTCAACACCGTAAGACATACTTCCTGTCAAAAAAAAAGTCTCCCTAGGACAAGAAAGTTCAGAATCTACTACCTGTTAGAAGGTGGCCAAGAAATTTGGAAAAATGCAAGAGTAAGAAAAAAAGTTGCAATGAAAACTATTATAAGAATACACACAGATTGAGAGTTTTATGATTACTTTTAAAGTTTTTGAGAGTTAAAACATACTTTTATTTTTAATCTCCCTGAGATATCTTGTGCATGAAAATAAAAGATTGTTAGGATATTGTGAGCAATGCAGTTCACACATCTATACTAATTGTAAGAATCCTTGGTTTCATTTCTACCAAAACATTCAAAGGGACAAAGATCTTTAAATAAATACAGTTTGAAAGGTTTTCTTATCTCAAATTCAGAAACTTCTTATGAAAGAACTAAAATGCCTAAATATTTTATTATATCTGTGATTAAAGAGAATTTTATTTATTCTGGATGTCTAGAATGAGACTGTGTGGAAGTCATTCCAAGATTTTTGCCACAGAGATAAAGCAAAAGGTAATGAAAGGAGTACAGATAATTAAAATAAATACAAATGTATTAAACACAGAGGCTATGGCTCAACGAAATATTCATGATTTGTTTACAATATAATTAGCATATCATAATAGTCATTATTTAATAAATTACTTCTTTTCTTAAGCAAATTTACTTTAGTTGATGTACTTCAGCATTTTTCTTACTTCACTATTAAGAGAATGAGATTTTCTTACTGACTTTTGAAAAAGAAAACAGAAAAAAGAGAAACAAAAACCAGTACTAGTCAGCTAGGGAAAGAATGTCAATCTTAGGATAATACTGTTTTGTTTTGCTTTTTTTTCTTTTAAGCCTCACAAGAAGTCAAAATAAAAACTCATACGGAAATCAGATTTTTCCTTATATCTCCTAATGAGCTGACCGATAAACACCCTGTCTACCCTCTAGACAAAAAATATCTGTTTGAGAAGTTCCTGGCAACATAACAATCATAGGCATATGTTTTTATGTGTTTAAGAAAAATATAGAATTTATTTCTTGATAAATCCTTTTGTTCTCTTTTGTTCCTGCAGCAAGAAAAGGCTAAAGAGTACTATTTTTTGGCCACCTCTTAATTGACCAATAGTTTTTTTTTTTTTTTTTTTTTTCATCAGTACCACCATAAAAAAGATAGATAAGAATATACGACATCTGGACTACATAAGAAATGAAATAAAAAGGTCATGTACCCTAGGACATTTCTTATTGGATATTGTTCAAAGATAAACAGAGATTATACTCTAATTTCTCTAGATTAGTGTTAAAACTAGATATTATTAATAACCAACATTCCTGAAAAGTATTTTCTTAAGCCTGTTAAAAACTAAATACTTAAATAAAACTTCTTATAGGTTTTTTGTTAAAAAGCTGTTATTTATTTTCTGAGTTTATGTTCATTCAAACATTAAACACGTATTTGTTGACTATTTACTATATCGAAGCACTTGGTGCATTTTGTGAGTAGAGCAGTCATAGATTCTGCTCCCATGGAGCTTACACTTTACTGAAGAAAATAACAAAATCAAATAAGGAAGTAAATAAATGTATAAATATAATTGTGATACAATGATGGAAAGAGAATTGTTATGATGACAGAGAATAATAAAGAACATATTTGTGACTGTCAGGGCAATATTTTTCAGGCAATTCTTTCAAATCTGATGAAACAGATTTGAAAGACCCAGCTATAGGTTAATAGTGGTGAGGACAGACAGCATGTCATGGGAAAGCACAGACTTTGTAAAGGTCCTAAATTGTGTTTTTTAAGTGTATCTGGAAAATGATGGACAAGGGAAATAATGACGAGATGGGGATTATAGAGACTAGCAGGGATTTATGCTACAATTTTATTCACTATTGCATTGGCATACCTTCAATTCTATCTTTATGTTGATGGTCACCAAATCCATATAGAGCCAGCCCAGATTTTGTGAAAGGCCTCTGATACAGAAATACTATATTAGGAGCATATATGTGTTATTTAAAGCCACAAGACTGGGAGAGAGTGCTAAATAATGAAAGACTGAGTGTAGAAAGAGAAGAGCCTTTAGGTCTGTCAAATTTATTGAACTGGAAGATAAGAAGGAACTGGCAAAAGATACCAAGAAGAAGCAAACAGATAGGTATGAGGGAAATCAGCAGAGGATGGTGACCCAGAAGCCAACTGAAAAATGTCCATCAAGAATAAGAATGTGATCAAATATGTGAAATTGTGATGAATGTTTAATTAGAAGAAAACATTTATTCTTTTAAAAAAATAAAATGAAAGTCATTTATGATCATGACGAAATATTTTTGCATAAACACAAAGGGAAAAATTGTAGTCAATTATTCATGTGTGTGTTTTTTACTCACAATTTTTGTTGACCAGTTTGTGTGTGTGTGTGAGTGTACATGTGCCCATTTGTATTCTGTTAAGGCATTGTGTTTTAAAGGATAGCAGAAGAATTTATCAATAAGTATAGGGGGATGGGCTCAAGAGAACAATAATTTTGAAGACAGAAGTAACATGTATTCTCCTTTGATGACGTATTAGAGAGAGAAAGACTGTTTATATAGAGACAGAAGAGAATGATATGACTTAAAGATATTCTAGACAGTAGAAGGATAGGAAGAGATCATTTAATACGTATGAATTATTTTTAAAATGGCAAATAAAAACTTTGTAAGCTACTATTTCTATACTATATTCACTTTCAAGATTAAGATTGAATGTTCATTGAATTATCATTATTGTAATACAATTAACCAAGAAAAGTTCAGTCTAATAGTAGCAAAAGTAGTGATAACAGCAGCCACAATAGTAGTAGATTTGATTCCTAAATAATAAGGAATTTGATGGTGGATACTTTTCAATCTCATGTTTAATTAAGTAATACGTGTGCATCTTTAGAACAAGAACAGGAAATTTGCCACTCAAATACTCTCTGCTGATATACATGTAGGATTCCCAGTACAGTGAGAGAGTGGCAGAAAGTTGGATTAACTGATATCTTAAGATGCCTTTCTCTTATAAAATAATACTATGTCAAAAAATAAATAGACCATTTGCAGGTTCTTAATGAAAAAATGAAAGTTCGAAGTAAATTTTATGCTAATTGAAGGGAGTTCAGATATTTATACATAAATACTGAGAACTCTAGAATAAAATGTAATTAAATTATTGCTTTTAAGATTTAAAAAATTATATATTTGAAAACTTTAAATATATGTATATGTTGTATCTAGTTTTAGTAAATAAACTGCATGTAACTAATATACCAGAATCTTCATATTATATTATTAATTCACTTACATTTTCCTCAACATGGGCATAAACAATTTATTAAATACTAACAGTTTTCCAACCAACTTTTGGTTTTTCCTAGTCGGGGGAACAGAAAACAACGATAAGAATAACTGATATGTTTGTCATTTGAAAATTTAAAAATGTTTCGACCATAAACTAGTTTATTCGATGCTTTCAGAAACTTTGGATTATTTGTTTCTTGTACCCATTTTACAGATGACAAGAAGCAGCAGCAAAAAGAGTGAGTACGCAAGTCTGCACAGTTAGTAAGTGACAAAGCAGAAGTGCCAAACCTGGACATGGGAATCCAGATTCTGTGTGTTTTCTATTCTTGCACATACAGTAAAAGTTTTCTGAAAAGTCAATTTAGAAACTAAACAAGATTTGTAAACTATGGCATCATAATGCTAGCACAGAGATCAGTGATAAAGTCATTTTCAACTGTTAGCTGTCAACTTTGAACTTAATTATGCCTCTCGATGGAATAATGAAGAGTGGAAAGAGGTGGCAGACCAGTAGTCTTTCTTTGACAAAACAGTTTTTTTTTTAAAAAAAATGACTGAACCTAATAGAAAACTGTAACATATCCCCAAAGTACATAAGTATTTAATTATAAGTCTAAGAATAACTCTTATTTTTGGCCTAGTATTTTTGAAACTGGGGCATATGGTGAACTTAAAATTTTTCCAATATCTTTATGTTAACCTACTTTTATTAAAACATTTTAGAATCATTTCCTAAATATTTAGTGTTTTTTGTCTAAATACAAAAAACATGGAACATCTGATACATGTAGTAGCAATAGCAATACTTGTTTTGATTTTAATGATATATGCTGTTGAAGGATGATTTATTTCCTTTAAGTCATATAATAAAAACTATTTGATTATGTTATAATCAATGCAGTTCTAAGCAGTTCTAAACTTGGGAGATATAAAGGAAGTAAAAGGAATGGTTCCTGATTTAAATGATTTTACTATGTAATTGAGAAGGTAAAATACTTTGTATATAATTTAAAAAATGAGAAGACTGTTTATAATTAAATTGTAACATGACATATCAGAGGCTTAAGGGCAATAGGAAATAAGAGGCAAGAGAATGAGAGCAATCTCAGAAGTCAATGCTAGCTGAGGGCAAGGGACATGACCTTGACTACTTCTGTATAACCAAAGTAGATTTACACAGGATTAAATGTTAAATCAGCTCTGTTTGTCTCCCTCTAGATAAGGTGCCACCATGAGCACAGCCAGATGTACAGTTACTTTTCCCAACACTTAACTTCATTGACAAGCCCTGGTTACTATTACAACAAACATTTGAAGATAATTTATAATTTTGAAGATAATTTATATTTTTGAGGACTATAACTATAAAAATTAATAAAATATTAGTAATAACTGAACAATTGGAAATTGACATCTGCCTACTGTAAGCAAAGGATAAACTATATATAAACATGTAATCAATAAATAACAATATTACAAATGTTTGAAATCAAGGGCCAAATATTTTCAAACTGCCTTATTCAAACATGCAAAAGACACATCGTAATGTATATTCATAAACATCTGTAATGTGAGTTTTAAAAAATGTCTCAGGTGTGTGATCATTGAACCAAGGATTTTAAAAACGTCTCAGGTATGTGATCATTAGACCAAAAATTGGATAATCCATATTTGGAGGTAGACAATCTGAGTGACAATGGTAAGTTACTTAGCCTATCTGAATATTTTTCTTATGAAATGATATTAATGACACATACAGTTGAGATGCCAAAACACCTTTGCTAATGAACACATCATAGAGAGCATTTGTGAGTCGGCTGAAGTTTTTAATACACATGTGATGTGCCCTGAGCCAATGTTAGTTGTCCCTCTTCCTTATTTGTACTGCAGATTTCTTCTTAATTATAACAACAAACCTATATCTGGCATTTAATGTGTATTAGTCTGAGAGTTTCATGTATCTTACATTAGTCATCTGTTATTATCCTCATGTTTCATATTATTATTTTCATTCTACACAGAAGGAAAGTGGTCCACAAAGCAATTGAGTAGTTTTGCAAGATTACACAGATAGTATGGGCCAGAGACAGGTAGTGTGTGACAAAAATATGATTTAATCCCAGCCTCTCTGATTCTACAACTTGAACACAGAATCATTGTGCCATAGTGCCTCTCAGGATTTTTCACCTGTAATACAATGGCTTTATTTTTATCAAGTTAAGTATGAACTAATTTTTTAAAGTGGAATTGGATAACATTTAAGATTAAACTATTTTGAAAAATTTTGGGGTAATTTTAGTTTTTTTAATATAAGAATTTTCAAGTTAAAAAGTTTATAAATTATCGTTTCAGTACCTAAAACTCAAATAACAAAATGAATACTGGCAGAGCTAACTAATCATTTCTGACCCACTTTATGTTGGTCTAGAAGTAACACACATTTATAACATTGAGCATATCCTTGCCAATGCAAATAAATACAACTCTGACTCTCGGCCGGGCGCGGTGGCTCAAGCCTGTAATCCCAGCACTTTGGGAGGCCGAGACAGGTGGATCACAAGGTCAGGAGACTGAGACCATCCTGGCTAACCCGGTGAAACCCCGTCTCTACTAAAAAATACAAAAAACTAGCCGGGCGAGGTGGCGGGCGCCTGTAATCCCAGCTACTCGGAGGCTGAGGCAGGAGAATGGCGTAAACCTGGAAGGCGGAGCTTGCAGTGAGCCAAGATCCGGCCACTGCACTCCAGCCTGGGCGACAGAGCGAGACTCCGTCTCAAAACAAACAAACAAACAAACAAACAACAACAAGAAAAACCTCTGACTCTCATAGATTATTTGTTTCTGTTTTGCTAAAAAAAACAAACATAATATATGCAATCTGCTTACGTCATCTAACATGGTTACCCTTAAGAATTAATAGATTTAGATCTAAATTTATTTTATCAGATTATTTTATTTAGACATATATCTCTATAAATATTAACTATTATTTATATATTAATATACTATTTCTTGATCTATACACATGTATGAAAGTATATACCAAAGGTATTATTATGCATGTTTCCTTTCCAAGAGGCATCTTTTTTCTTCCGTAATCACAATTCATTGAACCTTTTCCATGCTTTTCAAATTCCATTACAACTCACAAACAACATTATCAGTTTAAGTGTACCTTCCTTCACTGTTATTCATGCTCTCATATGAGTATTTTGTAGGCATATATTTTTGACATATCTATAAACATAGGAACAAATATATTAATATACACATACTAATTTATTGTTATTTGCCTTTTAAAAATATACAATATACAAAATTGTTTTTATATAATTTTTTTCTAAGTTAATATCTCATGAATAACCCTTGAAGTCAACTGGTATATTTTATACTACTTTTCTTTTAGTTTCATAATATCCGAATGTGTAGATGTACCATTATTCTCTGATCATTTCTTTATCAATGGATTTACTGGAATACGACAGATACAGTGCTGTGATAAAGTGATAAACCTAATTATATTCTCAGCCATTTGTATTTTTTGAAGTTCTTTGTGATAGATTCCCAGGGATAGGACTACAGGGAAGAAGGACGGGGATGTGCGTTTTATTTTAAGTGACATTGACAGATTGCTTTCCAGAAATGCAACAGCAGTTCACCTATTCACTAGCAATGTATGAGAGTTCACTTGCATCTGATGTGCCATTAGGAACAGGAAATTTTTACTTTAATTTTCTTATGTCATGAATTTTTCTAGGATCTGCCAAGATTTGTATTTTCTCTCATTAGTCCTGTCTGGAATTAGATGACCACTTCAACACACAGACTTAGGTATTTCATGAGCTCTGAGGAATTTCATCTGTTATTTCCTTAACATATCCCTCTCCTTTTATCTGTTTTCTTGTCTCCTGATATAATTGTTATCAAGTTCATGCTAAGTCCTTGAGTTTATCACTTACTTCTTCAAGCCTCACGGTTCTTATATTTTTTCTCTTTTTCTATGAATTTAAATATTTTTACCACTTGTTTTTTCAGTCTGCTAATTTGAGTCTTGTTAGATACTATTTTCCTTTTAGGATGGAAACACTTTTTAAAAAAAATTCTAGTGAAACTTTATGAACTTTAAAACTTATGAATGTTTTTAATTTATTTATTCAAGTTATCACTTAGAGGAAGCTAATTATCCTGAATTCTTGTCTTTGATTGCAGGATTCTCTTCTGTTGTTTACTTATTTTTTCGGTCATACTTTTTTTTGTCATGTTTGTTTCTGATCTTGATTTTTCTTTATAGAAATAAATATATTAGGTAAAATTAATGTAGCATGTATATTTGTTCCATTCACGTTCCAAACCAAACTGGGGTCCAAAAGGATTTGGTGGACAGGTGGCAGGTAGCTGAAAGATCACTCAAGGGACTGCAGGCAGGTGAGACATGGCTCTCTTCTTCTATCTCCCCTCTACAGAGTCAGCAGTGTAGTTATATTACAGACAATAGTGGCTCAAAGCCAGGTATGAGCTCTCACAAATAGGTTACATTAAATGGCTACAAAATGCACCAAGTTGTGCACCTGCACTCCAAACCCGCTGTGTCATGGTGTACCAGATGTCTGACTCAGCCTACTCCTGACTGAAACACAGCCATTTTCTCTACAGTTCCTAGTCTCAACCCTGTCATCTCTTGTCCCAAACACAGGTAACAACACTCCTAAATTTGTTGTTTATCATTTGCATGCATCATTAGATCATTTTATTAAATAGTTACCCACAAACAGTATGTGGTCTAATTTTGCCTGGTTTTTCATCACATACATGTGTGTTGATGTGTTCTTGCATTAGTGTATGTATTATAATGTACACATATCATTGTCAACTTTATTTTTGGAAGTTGAGATGTATACACATTGATGCATATAATTCTACTTACAACAATTTTAATGCTTTCACCAGTCTTCACCACAATATCCGACAAATGTAGACTGCTTCAAATGTTTTGATAATACAGTTTTGTAATGAACATTTTCTATACGTTTCTTTGAATGCATCTATGAGAGTTTCTCCAGTGTGTTGTATCTAGAAGGGCAGTTGTTGGATTATTGATTTCGTACATAAAATCTTTACTAGATATTGCCAGGCAAATTTCTTTCTAAAGTAATGCTATCAAACTACACATCAACCAGCAATGTATGAGAATGCCTACTGTTCCACTTCACTGCCAGCTCTCCTTGTTTCCAGACTAATTTATGCATATACACATACATTGATACATATACGCCTAATGAATATATATGGATATATACACATACACGTATATGTCTTGTGTGTGTGAGAATATATATCTCTGTTATATTATTAGCTTTTTATTAGTTTTTGCCTTAGTTTTCTTTAATGCTTTTAAAATCCATGACTTTCTATTTTGAATCTTCCCCTTATGAACGATGTTTATACAATATGAAAATTGATATTTTAACATATTGCTGTGAGTAATGTTATATTACTCCTTTACTCTTCATACTTACAACTTTGGATCCCCTAGATTAAATCATGGCCAATCCTGCTCATTTTACAACAGTGGCTTTTATTTCCATTTTTGCTACCAGACCTTCCAGCTCTTGATAATTACAATTTTTTTAAACCAAATTCAATTGTTTATTTAAAATATTTATCATGTTTTATCTTTTATAGTATGTATTTTTAATAAGAATTTTTTAAATGTTTAAATTCTCTGAACTCTGAAGATCAAGAGTCTATTCTTGTGAATGTAAATTCACAGGAGTTCAGGATTGCCTGCCAGGGGGCCTCAGAAAAAAATCCAGACACAGTGTAAGATGTATTGTAAAGTATTGCAGCAGGAAGTTTTTCAGTTCTTTATGACAGTACCTGGAGAAGGTCTCTTTACTCTCCAGTCTCCTGAATTTCTCCTTATCTTGGTTTGGGATGGACTGAGGTCATTCATTCTGATTTTTGAGACTAAGGAGACTTGCCATACCCTTCATTTTTCTACTTATCTTCTTTTTTCGGACCAGGGATCTGTGTGAGACAGGTGTGCTCTAAGTCATGTTATGATACTTGTCTTGGAAATGCCCCAGGCTGAGTGCAAGGCTCTTGTTTTATATAGAGTAAAGACAGACAAATAACAACAATCTAGGTGACTCTCTCCATATCATATTAATGTATTGGAATTGGTGACCTGAACCAGAGGCCTTGAGTGGGTTACACTGCCATCATCATAGAACATTCCATTAAGTTTCATTTTATTGTGATATATTAGATGTGTAAGAATAGTTTTACAAATTCTGTGAATTGTGGCATGATATATTAATTGAATTGTTTCTATCTTTATTATCATAAAAGATAGTATGGTAGGAATGAAAACGGAAATTTGTAGTTCTTTAAGAAACTATACAGAATATAATATCATCGTAAAAATATCTTGTTCATTTTTTCTGAGAATTGAGAGATCATGGTATATGACACATACCTGTATTACTTGAACTTAACTGTGTAGAAAAAAATTCAGGTTAACCCAAATCTGCACAAGCTCATACCAGTACAGCATATCTTTTAAAGCCCTTGAGTTTAAATGCTGACTCTGAGTCTCATTACTTTGATAACTTAAAATAGCATTCAGGAGCCTAGTATACTGTATGTAAAATGAGGATAATCATACTTGCCTCATCAAAGGCACTATATTTAATACATAGCAAAATATACAGCACCGTGTCTGGCCCATGCTAAGAACTCAATGGATGAGAGCTAAGTCAACCTTATATAAGCAATAAACATTTAAACTTGCAATGTATTTTCCAAATGTAAGAACTATCTTTATAATTGTAATTTGAAAAAAAAAAAAAAACCCTGTGATTTAATGCAGAGCATTTTAACAGCCTAAAGTAAATAGATCTTATTCTCCCCCTCACTTGTGATATTGTGTGCAAAGGAGTAAGATATAAAGAAGTATACTCAGGATTCTCTCATATGCAATTCTTCTGAAATGAAAACATAATAGGCATGTGGGGTAGATGATGATAAACTGATTTAACTGTTGCTAACAAGTATTGGCTGATTACTAGAGGTGAAGACCTTACAAGGAGAGGCTAAGAGTTAAAATAGTCAAATCAGGACTTCTTTTCATATCATCAGCAGCATATTGGACATGGAAAAGAAAAATCCAAGGGACGTAACTGCTGTAGTATAAGAGGAATTAGAGAAATAAAATTGGTAACAGTAAGTTGTTGAAAGAAAACTCTCACAAATATGGCTTCACCTCCATATACTTCATGCATTAATTAGTTTTTTATATCTGTGTTATGGAAAGAGTTTTTGCTATTTAATTATTATGAAACTTTGATGTGTTCATAAAAACTATTGAAAAAACCACTTTCTCTGTATTATGCACCTTGTTATGTTTATGTTATGCAATATGATACTCTACTGAATAAAAGTTAATACTTTACAGATCATTTAGTGTACCATCTGGGCTTCAAAAAATGACAACATTTTTGCCTGAATTTTAATGGGAAATAATACAAACTTTTGAAAACATATCTGGAGAATTCAAACTGATACAAGAGTAAGTAAATAATCGTGTATAGAAAATTTGTGCTATAAAAGGGAGAATTAACTCTAACCTTCTCCAATTTAGTTGCCTACTTTTCTTCACTTCTCCTTTTTAAAATATAGGTAACCTTTAAACTTTGACTTTCCCATAAGTAAAAATGATTATTATTTCAGTACTAACACTCATTCTATGTTTTAAAAGGTGCACATTGAGAAATGCTGTTTAAAATTTTATTTAAAAATTATTTTATCATACATCAAAAATGAAAATTTTATTCAATTAAATTTAAGAAATCAATATTGAATACTTTTTATATGAATTAAAAATGCTTTATTTCTCAATTTCATATTGCAATGTACCTGACAGTGGTGGAAAGGTCAAGGTATTTAGAATAATATATGGAGAAATCATAAAAATAATTTAATAACATTTTAAACACAGAAACTGAAATGTTCAAATAAATGAGGCAAAACGAGAAACAATGAATGCTGGCCACGCGCAGTAGCTCATACCTGTAATCCCATCACTTTGAAAGGCCGAGGCAGGTGGATCTCTTGAGCATAGGAGGTCGAGACCAGCCTGGGCAATACGGTGAAAAACCGTCTCTACTAAAATATTCTAGCATACCTTAGGAAATAAAATTTTAATAAATAATGTATTTTAGGAAAAATAAAATTCAGAAAAGTCTATCTACTTATTTTTTGTAACTCAGAAAAGTTTATTGATATCCATTATTGTAATTATAATTATTATTATTATTTATTTATTTTTTGAGATGGAGTCTTGCTGTGTCCCCAGACTGGAGTGCAGTAGCATGATCTTGGCTCACTGCAACTTCCAACTCCTGAGTTCCAGCGATTCTCCTGCCTCAGCCTCCCGAGTAGTTGGGACTACAGGCATGCACCACCATTGATATCCATTATTAATGGCAGAGGACGTTGGTTGAGATTTCATAACACTTGTATGCCAAGGGGATTTATTTTAATGACCATGTAACTCTATAAATATTTAATAATTATATAAATCATAGTCCTGTAAATCTAAGTGGATCAAAAACTTAAAAATACCAACATGGAATATGTATACGTATGTAACAAACCTGCGCATTGTGCACGTGTACCCTAGAACATAAAGTATAATTTTAAAAAATACCAAATGAATGACATTTTCTTACGTTTAAGAAAGAATAATAATTATTAATATAATACTCTTAATATAAGTCTTTCTCATACATTAAAAAAAAAGGTTGGCTAAGTTTTATCCAAAACAGTTGGAATTTCATTTCTGTTAAGTGGTCCTACAGTAAAACTAAAGGGAAGAAATCAATTACCTCCATATGGAAGGAACTGATATTTTTAAATAGAGTACTATATTCTACTCAGTCACTTATTCTGTCACTCTTTTGCTTCATTGCTTTCTTATTGTAACTCTCTTCTCTTTCCAACACATACATACTTATACACACAAACTCACACTTTCACATTTCCCAAAATATAATTAATGATAACAAGCATTTAATACATATTGCGTATATCCTAGGTATTGTCCAGCGGTTTCATTAACGGAAAAGTGTGAAAGACTGTATTGTAAATTTTACTTTTCAAACAGCCCACAGAATAAACTTTAAGAACAAGGCACTTGGCCCTACTGAATTTTGATAGACATATGGCTATATCTATGAAAACTGGAAACAAGTTGAAGATTGAAGAAAAATCTTGAGCCATTTATCAATAACAACAAAGAAGAAAAGGAAAATAATATAATAATTAGCATACCATTGTCATATATCTCAATATTATTTTCTGTTTAATTCTCTATAAGCAATAATTTTTACTTTCTTGAAATAGATATTATTAGTACTCTATTAGCACTTAATATTATATTCCCTACTGTTAGTAAGACATAGGTCACAGACTTAAACTTCTACAACTTTAATTCTTCAAAAAGATTCATCATCTCTTTTGTAAGCAAGCTGTTACCTGCTGAAAAATTCAGAGTGTACACAGGGGGAACAACACTTTTATTTCATTTGTAACAATTATTCTTTTGAAGTAAACATACTTCTTCCTTTACTGCTTATGTTGTATTGAATAATAACATACATATAGAAAAGTATACAAGTCATGATTTTTACAGGGAACACATCCATGTAACCAGCACGCTGATCAAAATATAGAACACTGCAGCATCCCAGAAGACTCCCAGCTCCCAGGACCCATTCAGTCACTGAACACTCAAATATACCTACTTTTATAACTTCTTTACCAAAGATTCATTTTGTCAGTTTTTAAGAGTCATATCAATGAAGTCACACAGTACACACAATTTTGCCTTTGTGTCCTTTTGCTCAACTTTATGTGAATGAGAACCATCCATTTCATGTATTATATTTGTGACTGTGTGCATATTAATTCTTCCTGAACTAAAGTAAAAGTGTTAATTGAGTGTTAATCATACTAGTTTAAGTCCTGTCGAGGATACTATATATCAGAGTAAGGGATTTTCTTTCTATTACTTTTAAGTCAAACATTTATTTTAACTATCAATGGATCTGAAATACTGTAAAAAGTTTATTCTTCATATATTGTGATGATGATGCATTTTTCCTTATTTCTCTTTATATGGTAGATTAAACTGATTTTTTCTTTATACTTAACTTTACTTGCATTCATAGAATAAATGAATATATTTATTCATTTATTTTTAATCTTTTAAAATATATTATTGAACCTACTTTTCAATTTTTTGGTTTTTTTTTTTTTTAAAGAATTTACAACTATTTGCATGAGAAGGATTATGTGTATTTTTTCCCTTGTTATATTATTGCCAGTTATGCTGGCCTTTGACTTGAGAACACTTCCTTCCTTTTCTGAAAAAGTTCATGTAAAATTGTTGTTCTTTCTTTCACAATTAGAAATAATTTATTAGAGAAGCAAGTTAACCTGAATTTTTATTTGTTTGTGGGAATAATGTACATGTAGGTTAATTTTCTCAAATACATACAGAAGGCTTGGAACTACTTTTTCTGGTATTAATTTTGGTAAGTTGTGTTTTTAAAAGAATTTATGTTTTTCTTCAAAATATTCCAAATTATGTACATATAGTAATTCATCATATATTCTCGTTTATTATATGTTCATTCTATAATTATGTCTCCTCTTTTGCGCCAGATATTAGCAACTGCATACTCTTATTTTTGTCTGTATAATTGCTTGATTATACACTTAATTTTTATGTGTATAATTGCTTGATTATTGATGATTCCAAATAAATGACTATGTTTTCAATTACTGACATGCATTATTCATGATTTCTTCTTTTCTAATCTATACGTTTTAAGTTATAAATGTCCCTCTAAAAATGTATTTAGCTGTAATCCACTAGCCTTGGTACATTACATATTGATTTTTACTTGACCCAAGAATTCACATATAACCATATTAACCTTAAACGTAAATGGGCTAAATGCCCCAATTAAAAGACACAGACTGGCAAATTGGATAGAGTCAAGACCCATCAGTGTGCTGTATTCAGGAGACCCATCTCACATGCTAAGACACATATAGGCTCAAAATAAAAGGATGGAGGAACATTTACCAAGCAAATGGAAAGAAAAAAAAAAAAAAAAGAAAAGAAAAGCAGGGGTTGCAATTCTAGTCTCTGAAAAAACAGACTTTAAACCAACAAAGATCAAAAAAGACAAGGGCATTTTATAATGATAAAGGGATCAATGCAACAAGAAAAGCTAACTATCCTAAATATATATGCACCCAATGCAGGAGCACCCAGATTCATAAAGCAAGTTCTTAGAGACTTACAAAGAGACTTAGACTCCCACACAATAATGGTGGAAGACTTTAAAACCCCACTGTCAATATTATACAGATCAATGAGACACAAAATTAACAAGGATATCCAGGACTTGAACTCAGCTCTGGACCAAGCGGACCTAATAGATATCTACAGAACTCTCCACACCAAATCAACAAAATGTACATTCTTCTCAGCACCACATAGCACTTATTTTAAAATTGACAGAATAATTGGAAGTAAAACAGTCCTCAGCAAATGCAAAAGAATGGAAAGTATAACAGTCTCTCAGACCACAGTGCAATCAAATTAGAACTCAGGATTAAGAAACTCACTCAAAACCATACAACTACATGGAAACTGAAAAATCTGCTCCTGAATGATTACTGGGTAAATAACAAAATTAAGGCAGAAATAAATAAGCTCTTTGAAACCAATGAGAACAAAGACATAATGCACCAGAATCTCTGGGGCACAGCTAAAGCAGTGTTTAGAGGGAAATTTATTGCAATAAATGCCTGCATGAGAAAGCAGGATATCACCACTGATCCCACAGAAATACAAACTAATATCAGAGAATACTATGAACACCTCTATGCAAATAAACTGGAATATCTAGAAGAAATGGATAAATTCCAGGACACATACACCCTCCCAAGACTAAAGCAGGAAGAAGTTGAATCCCTGAATAGACAAATAAGAAGTTCTGATATTGAGGCAATAATTAAAAGCATATCAATCAAAAAAAGCCCAGGAATAAATGGATTCACAGCTGAATTCTACCAGAGGTACAAAGAGGAGCAGGTACCATTCCTTCTGAAACTATTCCAAACAATAGAGAAAGAGGGACTCCTTTCTAACTAATTTTATGAGGCCAGCATCATCCTGATACCACAACCTGGCAGAGACACAAGAAAACAATAAACTTTCAGGTCAATATCCCTGATGAACAATGATGAGACAATCCTCAATAAAATATTGGCAAGCCGAATCCAGCAGCACATCAAAAAGCTTATCCACCATGATCAAGTTGGCTTCATCTGTAGGATGCAAGGCTGCTTCAACATACGCAAATTAATAAACATAATCCATCACATAGACAGAGCCAATGACAAAAATCACATGATTATCTCAATAGATACAGAAAATGCCTTGGATAAAATTCAACATCCCTTCATGCTAAAAACGCTCAATAAACTAGGTACCGATGCAACATATCTCAAAATAATGAGAGTTATTTATGACAAACACACAGCCAGTATCATACTGAAAGGGCAAAAGCTGGAAGCATTCCTTTGAAAACAGGCACAAAACAAGAATACACTCTCACCACCCCTATTCAACATAATATTGGAAGTTCTGTTCTGGGCAATCAGGCAAGAGAAAGAAAGAAAGGGTATTAAAATAGGAAGAGAGGAAGACAAATTGTCTCTGTTGGCAGATGACATGATGGTATATTTAGACAACCCCATCATCTCAGCCCAAAAACTCCTTAAGCTGATAAGCAACTTCAGCAAAGTCTCAGGATACAAAATCAATGTGCAAAAATCACAAGCATTCCTATACATCAATTACAGACAAACAGAGAGCTAAATCATGAGTGAACTTTCATTCAGAATTGCTACCAAGAGAATAAAATACCTAGGAATACAACTTTCAAGCGATGTGAAGGACCTCTTCAAGGAGAACTACAAATCACATCTTAAAGAAATAAAAGAGGAAAAAACAAAAGGAAAAACATTTCATGTTCATGGATAGTGTGAAGCAGTATTGGGAAAACGGTCATACTAGTCAAAGTAATTTATAGATTCAATGCTATTCCCATCAAGCTACCATTGACTTTCTTCACAGAATTCGGAAAAAAAAAATAAATAAATAAAACTACTTTAAATTTAATATGGAACCAAAAAATAGCATGTATAGCCAAGACAATCCTAAGCAAAAAGAACAAAGCTGGAGGCAGCACACTACCTGACTTCAAACTATACGACAAGGCTACAGTAACTAAAACAGCAGGGTACTGGTACCAAAACAGACATATAGACCAATGGAACAGAGCAGAGATCTCAGAAATAACACCACCCATCTACAAACATCTGATCTTTGACCAAACTGACAAAAATGAGCAATGGAGAAAGGATTCAATATTTATTAAAGGCTGTTGGGAACACTGGCTAACCATATGCAGAAAACTGAATCTGGACCCCTTCCTTATACCTTATACAAAAATTAACTCAAGATGGAATAAAGACTTAAATGTAAGACCTAAAACCATACAGACCCTAGAAGATAACCTAGGCAATATTATTCAGGACATAGGCATTGGCAAAGACTTCATGAGTAAAACATCAAAAGCAATTGCAACAAAAGACAAAATTGACAAATGGGATCTAATTAAACTAAAACGCTTCTGCCCAGCAAAAGAAACTATCATCAGAATGAACAGGCAACCTACAGAATGGGAGAAAATTTTTGCAATCTATCCATCTGACAAAGCGCTAATATCCAGAATCTACAGGGAACGTAAACAAATTTACAAGAAAAAACAAACAACCCCATCAAAAAGTGGGCAAAGGATGTAAACAGACACTGCTAAAAAAAAAAAAAAAAAAAAGACCTTTATGCAGCAAAAAATATGAAAAAAAGCTCATCATTACTGGTCATTAGAGAAATGCAAATCAAAACCACAATAAGATACCATCTCACACCAATTAGAATGGTGATCATTAAAAAGTCAGGAAGCAACAGACGCTGGACAGGATGTGGAGAAATAGGAACACTTTTACACTGTTGGTAGGAGTGTAAATTAGTTCAACCATTGTGGAAGGCAATGTGGCAATTCCTCAGGGATCTATAACCAGAAATACGATTTGACCCAGTGACCCCACTACTAGGTATATACCCAAAGGATTATAAATCATTCTACTATAAAGACACATGCACATGTTTATTGCAGCACTGTTCACAATAGCAAAGACTTGGAACCAACCCAAATGCCCATCGATGATAGACTGGATAAAGAAAATGTGGCACATATACACCATGGAATACTATGCAGCCATAAAAAGAATGAGTTCATGTCCTTTGCAGGGACGTGGATGAAGCTGGAAGCCATCATTCTCAGCAAACTAACGTAGGGACAGAAAACCAAACATCGCATGTTCTCACTCATAAGTTGGAGTTGAACAATGAGAACATATGGACACAGGGAGGGGAACATCACACACTGGGGCCTGTTGGGGGTATGGGGGGCAAAGGGAGGGATAGCCTTAGGAGATATACCTAATGTAGATGACAGGTTGATGGGTGCAGCAAACCACCATGGCACATGCATATCTATGTAACAAACCTACACATTCTGCACATGTATTCCATAACTTACAGTATAGTAATAATAATAATAATAATAAATAGCTATTTTTAGTTCAGATTTTCAGAAAATAAATTATCTATGCTTGTCTGCACAGCCCTTTATTTCTTCTTTACCAAAAATAGTTTACTTTTGTTATATATTTACTTCAGTTCTGTCATAGAACACATAGTTCCTCTGTATTCTAGTTTTTTTGTTTGTTTGTTTGTTTTTTAAAGATGGAAATTATCTGAAAATCAGAGTTACTTCTTAAGACAAATGTTAGCAGGATAGGCTGTGGGGTATACAAGAGATTCTCATTTGAAAGACATGGATGGTCATTCAGTCACCAGAGGTACACTGAAATTCACCAGAGCTATACCTCGCTCTTGAGTCAGCTCTGTTCCTGATCAAGGTGAGCAGTCATTACAATCTCTGCCTAGCAGAGAGATAGATCAACCCTCACTGGAGAAAGATGATAGCATCGGGAACTTACAAGACTTTGAGACACAATTTTCAGTATTAAACAATAGAAATATATATTAGGTGTACCAAGGAAATAAATCTACATGGTCTAAATATAAGAGACAAAGAGAGAATGATAGAGAGAAAAACTACAGTTGATTCAGCTATTGGAGTTACCTGAAAGACACTATAACATAACAAACTTATATTAGAAAACAATTAAAAGGTGGGAAAATAGATGACAATATGTGGAGATGATGAGATAACTTAATCTATTAAAACTCAAATGGAAATTATATATTATAAAACTTGATATGCAAAATTAAGAACTCATTAGTTTGTTTTAATAAACTCAGAAGAGTAAGAGACGTGACTAGTGACTTTGAAGAACATGTTTTCAGAGAATATAAAAACTTAAGCATGTAGACAGAATAGAAGAAACTAAACAAGAACAAAAAAGACATAAGAAACAATAAAAATATAAATTTGTAATTTCAGATAATGTCACAGGTGAGAGACAAAAAAGAATAGACCAAAAGAAATATCTGAAGATATTTGCTGAGAATTTTCAAACTGGTCAAAGACTTCAACCTACATAATTGAAAAGATTCTGTTTAATTTTTGTAGGATAAATATATATATAAAGAACATCTAAAATCTTTTAATATTGTGAAGTACACAAAAAATTCATTAAGTTCATAAAGAACACTTAAAGCTAGATTTGGGAGGGAATGGGGAGTTGATCAATGAGTACACAGTTTCAGACAGGAGGAATGGTTTTTGAGATATATGGCACAGCAGGGTGACTATAGTTAATAATAACGTACAAAATAACCAAGAGAGTACATTTCAAATGTCTCTCCATAAAAAAATGAAAGGGAAATGAGTGATGAATATAATAATTAACTTGATTTAATCATGCATATAGTATACATATATGAAAATATCACATTGCATCTCATAAATGTATACAATTATTTGGCAATCAAAAATAATGAGAAAAAGCAGATATGAAAAACAATTCTTATATCAGAGAAAAATAATGTATGTACTTTTAAAAGAAATAAAATAGACTCTCAACCGACTTCTCCATAGTTTTCTATAAAATCCAGCTTGACATTAAATTTAAATTTTATACCATCTTTGCTGAAATGCAAAAAACCCCAATCTGTATTTAAATGTCATTGATAATGCACTTTTTGGTATCACACTGATCATAAAGCCAGAGAAGATGTACATTAGGTAAAATAAAAATGTATGTCAAATCTTATTGTTTTCTTTTCCCCAATGAAATGCCCACATTTGTGCAACCCCACTTTTTCATTTATCCAGAGTACATCATTGCCCGAAGGCTAAATTCCAGATAATACTTGATGTTTTCTGTCATTATAGATGGGATTATAATTGAATCTATGTTTCTAGGTGTACATGAGAGTATTCTTAATTATTAAATGAATGTAATTGATGACTTATTTGCAAATTTATGTTATAGTATGCATTATATTCCATAGAAAGTATATAATTACATATAACTCAATCATATTAAATTACTGTGCTTAAAAATCCAGCCAAAATGTATGCATGTATCCCCATATGCATGCATGTATACACATACACACACATGTGGCAGAAGAGTCATTGAATTGAGTATTAGAAGAACAAAGATATATTTCTCATTTTGCTGTTAAATCTCTACATGAAATCAGTAGGGAAGTGTCTGATTTGGTTTCTGTGGAATTTGTTTCTCTCAAATATTATGGAGGAAGGAGGAGCTGCTGCCCAAAGTTTGTTTTGTTTATCAACTCAAGTGGGCTGTTTCTTGTAGACTGCACATTCAAAGGCTAAAATATAATTGAGTCTTATGTTGAGTAGGGTAACACAAGTAAGGTATTCATAAATTTTCAGATCAGTTCAATTTGCTTTCTCTGATGTATTGAACTGGAGGAGCAAAGGGCAATACACTGTACATTTCGCCTCTTAAAATAAATATGTTAAAGAAAGATTTACTAAAGATTCTTGATGAAAATTACAGTGGATCTAATTACATCAGATGTTTCAGTTTGACTTTTATTTGAGATAACAATGAACTGATCTGGTGAGCTCATCACTGGAGAAAGCTAGGTTAGCAAAGGACCTTAGAGTCCTTTCTCTTGAGCAAGAGCTGTGTATTTATTAACAGTGTTTTCTTAAGGAGAAAAATGGGCAACTGTGAACTTTTGGACTATCCTTTCCAGCCTCACAATATGACATAATTATTAAAGTGAATAATAATATAAATATGTTCTATGCATATATTAATAATGATTAGCTTTTTATGCTTTAACCGTGAACTATAACTGAAATAGTTCAACATAATTTTACTGAGAAATAGGCATATACAACTTGAAAGGGAGGTTCTAAACTTTTGTATTATTTAAGCCAATTCTGATTTTTTCCATACAATATATAACAGATGTATATTTTTGGAATGTGTTTTATTCAGTATCTGAATTTTACTGATTAAGTCTTGTTTCATGTATTTCATGTATTTGTGGAGTTGATGGTGTTTGTGTGACAATCTGTTGGTTCCAGAAAAGACTTATTACCCAGAAATATGATATATTTCTCTACTGGTAGAGTGTCATTGTCTCTCCAATGAGGAAGAAATGTTAAAGTATGTCACTGAAAAAGCACCTGCCTTAGAGTCAGGTCATATAACATGTAGTTATGGATACTAAGGTTGGAGAAGCAATGGTTTAAAAAGTGTATAATAATTAACAACATAATTGCCCTCCAGTCCCTAGCACTAAATGTAGCCTGAGGAATTATTTTCTCTCCCTGTCTCTCTTTCTATCTCTCTCTCTCTCTTCTTATTCCATCCCTCTCTCATCTTTACATTTGTCCTTCTCTATTTATTTATTTACTTATTCTTTTTTTCTTTTTTTTTTTTGTTGTTGTGTGTACTCACTTCATTCCACTTCACTACTTAGTATCACAATGAACTCCATTTCCAATGCTCGAATGACAATTTAGTTACTCCAGACAGAGACCATCAGGAACACATGTGTGGTTGAATGACGTAGGTTAATTGTTTGTGGCAAGAGGGAGAAGACAATCCAATGGATGCCTCAAAAAGAGATTGTTGAAAGAGACGGATTATAGGACTTGGGCTTAGATCATGTTTCAATGAGTTAAAGAAGTTGCACTTTGCTGTAATTATATGCTTTCAAGAAGCAAGGGTATTTGATTCTTTATCAACTTTATCTAGGAGGAGGTTGGACAAAGGCATTAAAGATGCAACAGTCACTCCAATTAGCCATGGTTGATGAAGTTGGATTATTTTTGTTGCTTAGATATTGCTGATGTTTTATCTCTTTGGACAGGATTATCGAGTGGCCTTGTTTTGTTTGAATTCATCCTGGTCACATAGTGATATTATCTGATGTTAATATTTTGTGAAATGCTATATTTAACAGATGAACACCATAGTCGAGCTGAGAGTACAAGACCAGATATTAGTTTCAGTGAATATTTTTCTCTTTTCACTAGAAGGCTGTGAATCTTAAGCACTCTCTCCTTCCAATAGCATAGGACAGTAGTAAAAAATATACATACTCTTGAATCATACTGCTGGGTTTGTTTGAATACTAAACTTGTCCTTTAGTCACCATATTAACGCATACTTATATTGCTAATCTGTACTTTATCTCCTTCAACTAAAAATTGGACATAATAACAATAGCTCTCTCAGAAAATTACTGTGAAGGTTAAACAAATTAGTACACGCAAAGTTACTAGAATAGCGCTTAGCACATTTCACAGTAATGCCGTGAAAATCATAGCTATTATTATTTCATCAATTTTTCTCTTCACAAGTAAACATTGGAATGCCTAAAGACTTGTTCATATCATATTCAAATCCTGTTTATCACTATTTTCTCTATAAGCTATTGGTAAACTCAATCCCAAATGCTTCAAAGCCCTCATGTCACCCTCTAGGTAGGAGCCTTGACTTAACATGCACAATAGCAAAATACTCTCCACCATTGCTTCTAGTAGACATTAGATAAATGTTTAGTCAATAAATGAATAAATGATTAGATTTCCAGAACTTTTGACAACTAGACTGCAGGTAGGGTTCAGGACTTGTAGCACTGTCAGATGAATATCCTCCTATTTGTTTTGTTTCAAAGAAAACAGAGAAATTCGTTATTTTATGGCTGGCTTGAAATATGAGTTTAGAAACACATCGACCACAAACTTGTGGCTATATACATATGCGTGTGTGTGTGTGTGTATGTGTGTGTATATGCGTGTGTGTGTATATATTTATATATATTATTTATATATTTATGTATTATTTATATATATTATTTACATATGTATACACACACATACACATACACACACACACACATACACTGCTTTAAAATTATGTATCCCTAAACAAAATAACAATAACTGCAGCAGAAGAACTAGTACTGGTAGAATTTCAACTCTCAGGGCATACTTCTGTGGTTGCCTTCTTTGATAATTTTACATAATCATTAACTCTCCCATGAAAATACTGCCAATTTCTTCACTTTCAAGTAGTGACAGCATGACTAATGGCACTTTCCTGGTGAGGTCATGCTTTCTCACACCTCTGTGCCTTTGCACATGCTGCTCTTAGGCTTCAATGCCTTCTCTCCATCTGCACCTGGCTAACTTCCAATTCGCAGTTCATGATTTTGCTTAGGAATCTTATCCTCCAAAGAAGCTTTACTTAGAAAATGATTTTTAGTAGAAGAGAGAGACTGAACATATTTGTAGGTCTCTAAAAGTAGGAGTTAAGAAGGGAAAGAAACACAAAGGAATGATTAAAATAACTAATAAAATATTTTATTACTTCTGAATTTCGCCTAGATTGATCTTATCTATATTCAACTTAAATACATTTAAAAATTGTATAGTACAGTTAATTCATATTTAACCAAACAACTCAATGCCTTAACTGATACTGTATCTATATATTAATGTTCAGATCTCATTTTTGAAGTCAAATGATATCTTGGGAATGTGACTATTGCAGATGAAAACTATATGTGTATGTATAGTCAGATTATAGCATTAGATAATAAAATCAAAACTTGAATTGGAGGATAGTACTCCAGAGAAAACAGAATTTTAGAATCCTGTGTCAATCCCTTATATTTAATACTCTGTATTTTGTTTGTACCATTATTTTGTTTTTCAAAATAATAATGCTATCACTATAATGGAACAATTGATGAACTTTCTACCATTTGTTAAGATTATTATCAGTTAATGGGGAACAATTTATTATAGTAATAGTTAAGGTATTTATAACATAAATATCATATTATTGTAAACTAACTTTACATGGACACACACACACACACACACACAATTTTTATGTCTTTTCAAGGTAAGGCTTGCTAACAATTATTGCAGTAATATTTTACAGCAAAGTTATTGTCCAGTTGTTTAAATCCTCACTTCATTATGCAGGCTCTCATTTCTCTCATGGTAAAATTTATTCAAAAGAAGAAATTAGGGTTCTCACAGTGTTAGCATTAAAATGGATTTTTAAAATTGTCTAATTCTAACTTGGTTAACTAAGATTAAATAGTAGATCTCTTGGTCGCTGTCTGTAGGTGTGCTCTACATCATAGGTATAAGCATTACCCAATTCCAGTTTTAAATAATGGTAAGTATAATGATTAATTTTATGAATCAACTTCACAGGGCCATGGTGCCCATGGCCAAACGTTATTCTGGCTGTTTCTATCAGGGTGTTTTCTTCGGTTGAGATTAAGATTTAAATTGGTGGACTTTGAGTAAAGCAGACTACCCTCCATGATGTGAGCCTCATCCAATCAGTCGAAGGCCTTAGAAAAATACTGACCTTCCTGAGCAAGAAGAATTCAACCAGTAGATTGCCCTTAGACCTGAGCAGCAAATTTTCTGTATATTTCCAGTCTGCCAGCCTACCCTGAAGATTTTAGACTCACTAAGCCTTCATAATCATCTGAGTCAGTTTCCTATAATCAATCTCTCTTTCTCTCTACACACACACACTGTTGGTTCTGTTTCTTTGAAGAACCCAGTTTAATATATTTAGTAAAGGATTGTCTGAAGTCCAATCCTAGCTACAGTATTCTGGGAAAGCGTGTGTGTGTGTGTGTGTGTGTGTGTGTGTGTGTACTTGCTATTCCATAGGGTTACTTTGGGATTGAAGCAGTGGTGCACAGAATTTTGGGCAGAGGAGAGGGAAAAAAATGGAGCTGTATATTTTCAAAATCTGAATACCCACAAAAACCACTATGAGCAAACGATGAAATGTTATCCCTGGTCACAAAAGCCTGTTAAAAAACTTTTCTGACCTAAACTATAGCATGGGAAACCAACCAGCATAATTATTTTTGCATTTCTATTAAAAACTATTTATCCCTTAGCAAAAATAAACTTTAAAAGAAATCTTTAGGAATAAGTCTGTCAGCTGAGGGCCCATGAATAAGTCTGGATTTGAATCAGGAAAATCCATATTTATTTGTATCAGAATGAGAATTGTGCATATTTTGATTACACTCTTCTGCATTTGAAACTTAAGTTTTATAATTTATTGATATTTATTTCTGATTATATGCTGTCCATAAAAAATGTATAAAATATAAAATATATTCTATGCTCACTTCATTACTCTTTGTGCTGAAAACACAGGAGAAAACATATAAAACACCACCTCAAAGTTTAGCAGTAATTTAACTTGCTGTCAAGCAAACAAGTATGAAAAAATATATAGAAAATATATCTTAGCCCTATACTGTAATTTAGAAAGCCTAAAGTTAGTCGTCATTGGTCTAGGCTATTGACAGAAAAATATTCAGGAATAAAAAATTTTAGAAGTTGTTTATTTTTAAAATCAGTATCTTAAATTCAGCGTGAGTATACGAGTAAAAGATTTATATATGCCCATGGAGTTAATTATGGACACTGTCAGAAGTTCTGTAATGGCTTCATGGTAAGCTTATTCATGGTTGACAAGAAATTATTTTAATTGTGACATGCCATGGTACTACCTATATTTTTTTAAAATTTATTATCTTGGAAGAAACACATTTGAATTAATGTAAAATATTGGAGAGTATATCAGAGTGAAGCTAGAGGCAGAGAGATAAATTAGAATTAAATTGCCTATCGACTCTCCCTTTCTAGAGGATAGCATAGGCTAAAGCACTGGAAAAGGCATAAAATGCCTCTGTCTGGTTCAACTCGTAACTCATTTTATACCCAGAATTGTACTTTTAAGATAAATAAATAAAATTGAGGACTTAAAAATATCATGCATTTTTTTTGCATCACCTCCAGGGGTACGCTTGGAAAGTTGTCTGAGAAAAAAATACAGTGGAAGACTTTAAAAAATCTGTATATCACAGGAATAAATTGTTTTCTACATTGATCATAAGAATGTGTATTCAATTGGAACACAGAAGTCTTTGCAAATAGTTCTTTAAACTGACAGGTAATTGACTTTGACTGAAGGGGAACATGATTGGTAAAATCCCGGGAATGGAAGGCTTGACTGTCTATAGTATAACTTCATCACCAGTGTTATTTGTAACCTCTGTACTATGACTATTTTCCACAATTGAACAAAATCTAGTTAAAATTAATGAGGTACGAAGAACTGCATCTTCAGCAGCTTAGCTAATTCACAGTATGAGAATCCAACCTCAAGTAAAGAGCAGATTCTCAAGTGTGCCTAGGGATGACTATATTATAGATTCTAAAAATTCATCACACCTTCTATAAATGAGTGATGACCTGAAGATGAAGGTATCTGGAGTGCGACATCATTTTTTAATTTTAAGTTAACCTTTAAGATATGTTTTTCCAGGTACCTATTTTCTAAGATATACTTACAAAATACTTTAGATCAGTTTAGATATCATATTTTTCAATATGTGTAATGGATTTCATAGTAACACTTGCAAGTTTATATTTATTTTATATACAAATATTTTGTTATGTACATGAACATCACTGAAACCTCTATTACAAGATCAAATATATTGCAGTATTATCTTAAAATATGATTTATAAATTTAATAACATTAGGACTATGTTAAATGGAATTTCTCCTGCCTGCATATCATAGACTCCTGAACTTGTATGTATGTGTTAGTTGTATGTATATGTTAGTAATTTGTATTTAAATTATAGCTGTTTATGAATTTAACAAGGATTCTACATGTTAAACAAATGATTCAAATGTGAATTAAACTCAAAAGAAAGTTTAATATTTCAAAACAAGACAGTTCCATATGCATCAATATTCTTTGCTCTCCAACATTGTATGAAACTTATAGAAAGTACATAAATTACAATTAACCAATTGCAACAACATTCATAAAAATCAATAATATGCTTACCTTTAATAAGGTACCTTTTGACGTTTCATCTTTCAATGTAGGTATTAAGTTGTGAACCTCATGAATATTGTGTCTTCAAAAAGGGACAATTTTTGAAAGGGCAACTTTCATGCTTTAACTGGAAAATATTATTTTCTTTTAAGGATGAAATGTAAGAGAGAAAAATACTTTAACAGTTTCTAGGTTTCTGTCTTATTTTGATAATGTCCAGATAATCACTTAGTAATAATATTTTAAAATACACTATCAAAATATTACCCACACTTAGCCTTTATAATATAAAATAAACAATTTTTAACAAATTCTAATGTTAAGAGGTGAAGTTTATTATGTGCTACCACATTTGTAGTATTGTTCTATATGCCTTATAAAACAAATATTCTATTTAATGCTATTTCCAGATGATAAAATTAAGGTAGTTATTAAAATGTACAACTTTACACATTTTGTAAGTCCAGAGCCAAAAAAACACTAGATGCGTTTTTAATTATTTTATTTTACTTTATTAATTTTTTCTTTAACCACTGTCTTAACTACTGTGTCCTCTACTGTTGTTCTAAATCTGGTGGACACAAAAATTATTCAATAATTTGTGAAGATACAATAAAATAAGACATTTCAAAGATAGTCTTTGGGCTAAGCTGATAAAAGATGATTTGTTCTTTGTAAAAATCTAATTGAATTCTGATTCCACAATGTATTACTTCTGTGATGGTAGACAAGTTGCTTAACCTCTCTATGCCCCATATAGTTTATCTGCAAAATTTGTCTAATAACCGTAATTAAGAAAATATTTACTATTCATGTTGTTTTGAACACAAATTACATAATCCATGTAATTTGTCCAATTATATTTTACATTTTTGTATTCTCAGAATTGAACAAGGTGGTTATTATGTAATAAACAGTAAGTAGGTGCCTAATACTATTAGCAATATTCTTTTTTTTTTTGTTTTTTGAGACAGCGTCTTGCTCTGTCCCCCAAGCTGGAGTGCAGTGGCGCGAACTCGGCTCACTGCAAGCTCCGCCACCCAGGTTCACGCCATTCTCCTGCCTCAGCCTCCCGAGTAGCTGGGACTACAGGCCTCCGCCACCACACCTGGCTAATTTTTTGTATTTTTAGTAGAGATGGGATTCCACCCCATTAGCCAGAATGATCTCGATCTCCTGACCTCCTGATCTGCCCACCTCGGCCTCCCAAAGTACTGGAATTACAAGCGTGAAGCACTGCGCCTGGCCTACTATTAGTAATAATTTTAGTATTATTTTAACTGAAAACATTGTTCACAACAAAAAGAACATTGCACATAAAAATGGTACTCTACTTGGTAAATTTATGGACATATAGGTTAGCAATTCTAAAAATACCTATTTACAAAGATAGAAAGGTTTACAGTTAAGAAATTAATGTTAGATAATGACAACTAGGCTTCTTACTGTCAGAAAACTTCTAAATATCTCTAAATACTCCAAGCTCCAAGAGATAGAGCTTAATTTTCTCTCCTGTGAAGTGTGGACTGGACAGTAATTCACTTCCAAACAATAAAGTATGAAAAGTGAAAAATGGCAACTTTCAAAGTGAAGCCTGAAACACATAACCTTAACCAAGTGATCAAAGTTAACATCACCAAGGATGTCATGTGGATATCACATACCTCTGACATGATGAGATGAGAAGGGCATTTGCCCTCTGTAGTGTTCTTTCCCCAGACTAATAACCCTTTTCCAGTCATGAGGAAAACATCTAACGAAATCTCAAATGGGAGCCATTTTACAAAATGCCTGACCAGCAGTCTTCAAAACTGTCAAGCCAGTGAAAAACAAATACTGAGCAACTGTCAAAAACCAGAGGAGAATAAGGAGATAAATAAAACCGAGACACAACATGAATCCAAGATGGGATCCTGAACCATAAAAAGGGCATTAATATAATATAAGAACTAGTAAAATCCAAATAAAATCTTGATTGTACTTAATAGTCATGTGCCATTGAAAACTTCTTGATTTTGATAAATGTACCCTGATTATTTTAACATTAGTGGAAACTAGTTGAAGTGTATACTGAAGCTCTCTGTACTATTTTGCAGCTTCCTGTAAATCTAAATGTATTTTAAACTTAAAACATTTTTTAAAATACTGATGATTCTAAAAATCTAACTTTTTGGATACATTAAAGATGGATTGCATAAAGCTTACACATGAAATAATAAATCTATAAAGGATAAATTTATTTTTTTCTGTTGTAGGATAGTGCTCTGATTTTGAATGTAGCATAATAATATATAGCAAATTATGACTTTGAATTTATGATTATGAGCTTGCTAGATTAACATCATACAATTTTTTACCTAATCAGGCAATTATATCTGGACTCATCCAATAATTTAAAAAATGTCCTAGAAAAGTTCTTATTTATAGATTATGAAATTATTTTTCTTTTTTCAAAAGGATATTTGGCATTTTCAATATATTATTGTGCCTTTTCTGTATTACTGTACAGGAAATCTTTGGAATATGTAACAGTGTACGCATATACGGTGTTTAATATAGGCTGGCTGAATCGACTAATAAAAGTTCATTCTTTCGTCCCCCTTTAATCTCAAGAGGAAAAGAATTTCAAAGCATATGAAATTCCAAACAGAAATCAAGCATCTGAAAATTTCATGAATCGTATTTTATAAAACTTGCTATTATTTTACAATTCTATTTTGTAGCACATCCTTAAATTCAGTACATGCAAAGGAATATATTATTTAAATTAAATAGCTTCCCAATTCATGATAATCTCTAGAAGCCTGGAGATTTTTCTTTTGCTGCTTCTCCAAACCATTTTCTTCTTCTTACATTGTTTCTACTCCATTAATTCTGGTGGTTTTAAAATATTGTTAACCCATTTAGCCTTATTTCTTGTTATGTGGCATTATTTAAATGAAGGCATTAGAAAGAGTAGTTATATTTCAGACTGAAATGAATGTTTTGATTTTTGAAGCATTCATTAGCTACTAAAATATTTATTGCTAGTGTTTAAACATCATGCTCTAAAATAAAAAACCCTGCCACGTGCTCTTTGTATAACTAATGTTCGAATAGACACAGTAGAAAGATAAGTTGCTATGAAATCTATTAACTCATGCATGTGAATTATTTAAAACCCTATCTACTAACTTTATTTTGCTTTGTAAAAATCTTTCTCATGCCCAATACAAAATACAGAGGAGTATTCATAAATTAGTATATTTATATAACATTTGCCCCTAATATCAAATTGTATGTTAAATTCAGAGGTAACCAGGTAAGAATGCTTCTTTGGGAGAAAGTTAGCTTGAATGTAAAGGTAAACTTCTCTCAGTTGGCGGTCTGACTTATCTATTATGTCAATTTGAACAAAATTTGTGTGTCATAGGATCATTGAGTTAAGATATTTGACAAAAGAAAAAATTTGACATGCATTCAGCTTAATATTCCTCGGAAAGAAGCTTGTTTCTTATTAGAAATCAATTTCATCACTAGGTTAGAAACTGCTATGTGGAAAGATCAGTAAAAATTTTTCATCTTTCAGTAAAAATAAAAACAAAAATGAAATAACAGAAAAACACATACACACACAGTACATTGAACTGAAGAAAAAGTAGGTTTAGCCTGAGGAAATGAAATATTTCACATAGAACCAATACTATGCAGAAGGATGATAGCATCCTTTTAAGAAAGCACATCATGAATTGAACTGGGAAGCCCTAACATTTACCTTTCAAGAAATTCGGAGAACTAGAACTTGAGTGCATGAAATAAAAAGAAGAAAATTAAAATAATAAAACCCCCACAGCAGATAGAATACCATTCTAACTCATTTTTGTACTTCATTCTCATTTCTTACTTAATATTCCTACATGACTTGTTTTTTAAAAAATCAACTACTACTATATATTTTATATTCTGCTTTAATTATTAAACATATATATTTCTCATTACATATTATTAACTCTATACATTTCATCGAAACTTATTTTTAAGTATTTCCCTGTCACTGAACATTAACCAATAGGATGGATGCAATTTCAAGCCAGTTCAGGCAGATTTATACATTTATAAGTTTGTATATCAAGAAGTAGTGAACATTCCTATCCTTTTGCTTCTACTTTCTCTGAGAACTAAGAGACAAGATTATTTGCATATAGGGAGCAGAATGAAGAAGCATAAAAGGATTTCTATCCACTTGTCTAGGTAGCCCTAAGTGTGTATTGGTGCCAGTCTACCAATTATCCTTATGATATAGGGCAGAATGCAGCTACATCTACAGATATGAAAAGGTCAGATGGTTAGGTTCAACTCGGATTCCAGTTTAATTTCAATGCTAAAAAAACAAAGACAGGAAAGTTGAAGGGCTTTGTAAGGTTTTTTTTGTTTGTTTTGTTTTTAGATAAAAGCATTGGAAACCAAACTGTATAGACAGGCAGATTAGTCAGGTAAAACTACTAGAGCAAAAAAAGGTACCATAGACTTGGTGGCTTACAAACAACAGACATTTATTTCTCAACACTCCATAGATTGGAAGTCTGAGATCGGGGTGCTAGTGTGGTCACATTCTAGTGAGAGCTCTCTCCTAGGTTTGAGATTGCCAACTTTTAATTGTGTCTTCCCATTGTGGAAAGAGAGCTAGGGCACTCCTTGGGGTCTCTTTTCTAAGTGTGCTATTCTCATTCACTAGGGCTCCCTTATCATACCCTCATGACCTAATTACCTCCCAAAGGCCCCAAATACCATCACGTTGGTGATTAGATTTCAACATAAGAATTGGGGATGTGAACACAAACATTTAGTTAATAACAGTAGGAAAATCTAGATAGGAGTGTATCTTCAAACAAAGAGAAAGTTGAGCATGCAGCAATTAGTTCACATGCTCATTTATAGCAGAAACCTAGAGAATCTTCACGCTACTTGGATAGGATCTTCCTTTCACCACTATGATAGAGTCAAAGTATGATTTATAAATATATAATGAATACATGTTAAAGATTTATTTAATGAGAAAATCAGCAGGATAGTAAATCTGGTTGAAAGAAGATTTGAGAGAGATTAATAGTCAGTCAGAAAAGGCATGCTATAATAAGTCTGATAAATTGGAGACAAAACTGTTAATATCCTGTAGCTTTGGAGGTATATTGTCTGCCAAACAGAAATCATTTTAGTTTAATTTTTATTGTGAAAAAATAGACAAGTAAAAGTATAACAATACAGAATCTAGGCTCTTATCAATGGTAAATAACAAGTACAAAAAAAAGAGTGCTTTTCTCAGATAATTAAATATTCCCTGCATAGGCTTGTTACATAATGCTCTAGAATGATATTGGGAAAATATTTAGTCCATCCTCTTGCCCTATACACAAGTTTGAATACTTTGCTTAACAAAGGCAATTTAGAATATCTCTTAAAAACCAATAACAAACCTATATCCTGATTAGACTTTTTCCTCTCCTTAACCCTGACTAAACATAAGGATACTATAGAAAGTAGTCTTTCACCTATTTTCTAACCAATTATTCTTTGTTAGATTTTCAGTCTCTTTCTGAGATTTTCAGTTATGGGAATAATGACATAAAGCCATGAAGGGTCATGGGATTTTCTATCTTTTCAGACTATTATGAATCAAAGGCTATGGAGGTCAAGCACTGAACCCCAAACCAAATAACCCCACCTGCTCTCTAATGTCAAATCATTCAAAAATTGGTATTGGTTGTCCATGAGTTCAGTTCTTGCATTGTGAAATCCCACCTTTTTGTGTCTCAGTAGGGATTTATCAATATTATCTCATTACCTAGAAAGTGGACACCTCACTCTATAGTGTGTCTCCATTCATGAGAACTAAAAGCAACCTAAACCATTTCAGAGGTTAAGTTGTCCCATAATGGAAGCCTGTTTTCCACAGATTATAGTCCAGTGTTATGAATTTTTCTTTCACATGAAATAACTAACAGAAGTATGTGTTTATATTTGCCTATCCTCCTCAAATACTTTACTTATGAAATAGATTTTGTTTTTGTTGATATTTTGTCACATAAAATATACTTTGGATTTAATGTGGTGGTTTTGAAATTTATCTTAAGCAATTTGAACATAATCTTAATATCTTAATAAATTTTTGTGTATTATGTGAATAAGATAACTTTAGAAGTGGTCAGAGAACCAAAATATGAAAGAAAAAAAAAATGTGTTGTTAATCCTGGGCAGTTGCAGCCTTTCATAACACTCCACATAGTCGTGAATTTTTAATGAATGTTTGTGAATTCATATTTCTAATTATTCATTAAAATTCATTGTTAGATGCTATGATTATGCCGTGTCATGAATTTCCATGAATATGAAATGAAAATCAAGGTACATGATGTTAAATCTTCAGAAACATGTTTCCAATATGACACTAGAGTTCATAGTTATAAATACTTTATAAAGTCTCATATCTATAATGGTACTTATAATTCAAAATTAATTGCATGTATTTGCACATTAATTGTCTTCCCAAAATGCTAGAATTAATTACTAAAATAAATAAATAAATAAATAAATAAATAAATAAATAAAGTGTTCTTTCATGCCAGAAAGTATTATCCCATGAAGAGTGTCTAAGATGAACCACCACTATTTCACCTGTGGAACATTAAACACACACAAACACAACAACAACAGTAGCATAACAAAACAAATCTACCCAACACAGTCTTTGTGAACATAAGTCTTCAGGGATGTGGGAAACAACTGCATGAGGGTACTTTTTGCAGATTCACAGATAACTTGCATGTAAGTAACCTTTTTTTTTTGGCATGTATAGCAATTTCTATTTTAAATTTCTTAGCATTTTTTAAAATATCGAGTACTTATATAAACAAAAAGGACTATGTCTTCTTTAGGTATTTCTATAGGTACATGTTTACTTGATCAGCAAATATTTATTAGAGAGCCTGTTTTACTAGGATTGATAATTCAACAGTGAACCAGACAGAAAAGGTCCATCTCTCATAGTTCACATTCTGTTAGGGAGAGAAACAACAAATGCAAACACATATACATTTATTTATACATAATATTCCAGCTAGTAAAGGTAATGAAGGTAAAGCAAACATGATAGATACATAATGGAAGGAACTAACATTTAACATGGGACTGTCAGGGAAGTAATCTGTGAGGAGGTGGTACCATACTGAAATTTAAATAAATTGAGGGTTCTGCTGCAAGTACTAACAGATATATAGGGGAAGAACATTTCAAGGAAAAAAAAAAAAAAGGATTAAGAGCAAAGGACTTGGATAAAAGTGGGCTTAGAATATTCACAGACCAGGAAGGTAAGTAATATCTGTGTGCGAGACTCAACATGGGAGAAGGTTGTATAGGTCAATTTCAGAGAGGAGATTGAGGGCCAAATTATAAAAATAATAATTATTAATTAATTAATATTTATTTATTTATTTTGAGACAAGATTTCGTTCTTGTTGCCCAGGCTGGAGTGAAATGGCGTGATCTCTGCTTACCACAACTCTGCCTCTCGGGTTCAAGCAATTCTCCTGCCATGAGTAGATGGGATTGCAGGCATGCACCACCACACCCAACTAATCTGGCTGGTCTCGAACTACTGACCTCAGGTGACCTGCCCACCTCTGCCTCCCAAAGTGCTGGGATTACTGGCGTAAGCCACCATGCCCGGCCTAAAAAGAATTATTTTATTTATTTATTTATTATTATTTTTTATTTTTTTCTTTGTAAAAGACCTTTAACATCTTATTAATTAATTAATTTTTTATTATACTTTAAGTTCTAGGGTACATGTGCACAATGTACAGGTTTGTCACATATGTATACATGTGCCATGTTGGTGTGCTGCACCCATTAACTCGTCATTTACATTAGGTATATCTCCTAATGCTATCCCTCTCCCTTTCACCCAGCCCACAACAGGCCCTGGTTTGTGATGTTCCCCTTCGTGTGTCCAAATATCTCATTGTTCAATTCCCCCACCTATGAATGAGAACATGCGGTGTTTGGTTTTCTGTTCTTGTGATAGTTTGCTGAGAATGATGGTTTCCAGCTACATCCATGTCCCTACAAAGGACATGAACTCATACCTTTTTATGGCTGCATAGTAGTATTCCACGGTGTATATGTGCCACATTTTCTTAATCCAGTCTGTCATTGTTGGACATTGGGTTGGTTCCAAGTCTTTGCTATTGTGGATAGTGCCGCAATAAACATACGTGTGCATGTGTCTTTATAGCAGCATGATATATAATCCTTTGGGTATATACCCAGTGATGGGATGGCTGGGTCAAATGGTATTTCTAGTTCTAGATCCTTGAGGAATCACCACATTGTCTTCCACAATGGTTGAACTAGTTTACAGTCCCACCAACAGTGTAAAAGTGTTCCTATTTCTCCACATCCTCTCCAGCACCTGTTGTTTCCTCACTTTTTAATGATCTCCATTCTAACTGGTGTGAGATGGTATCTCATTGTGGTTTTGATTTGCATTTGTCTGATGGCAAGTGATGATGAGCATTCTGTTGGTGGCATAAATGTCTTCTTTTGAGAAGTGTCTGTTCATAGCCTTGCCCACTTTTTGATGGTATTTTTTTTATTATTATTATTGTAAATTTGTTTGAGTTCTTTGTAGGTTCTGGATATTAGCCCTTTGTCAGATGAGTAGATTGCAAAATTTTCTCCCATTCTGTAGGTTGCCTGTTCGCTCTGATGATAGTTTCTTTTGCTGTTCAGAAGCGCTTTAGTTTAATTAGATCCCATTTGTCAATTATGGCTTTTGTTGCCATTGTTTTTGTTGTTTTAGATATGAAGTCCTTGCCCATGCCTATGTCCTGAAGGGTATTGCCTCGGTTTTCTTCTAGGGTTTTTATGGTTTTAGGTCTAATATTTAACTCTCTAATCCATCTTGAATTAATTTTCGTATAAGGTGTAAGGAAGTGATCCAGTTTCAGCTTTCTACACATGGCCAGCCAGTTTTCCCAGCACCATTTATTAAATAGGGAATCCTTTCCCCATTTCTTGTTTTTGTCAGGTTTGTCAAAGATCAGATGGTTGTAGATGTGTGGTATTATTTCTGAGGGTACTATTCTGTTCCATTGGTCTATATCTCTGTTTTGGTACCAGTAGCATGCTGTTTTGGTTACTGTAGCCTTGTAGTATAGTTTGAAGTCAGGTAGCGTGATGCCTCCAGCTTTGTTCTTTTGACTTAGGATTGTCTTGGAGATGCGGGCTCTTTTTTGGTTCCATATGAACTTTAAAGCAGTTTTTTCCAATTCTGTGAAGAAACTCATTGGTAGCTTGATGGGGATGGCATTGAATCTATAAATAACCTTGGGCAGTATGGCCATTTTCATGATATTGATTCTTCCTATCCATGAGCATGGTATGTTTTTCCATTTGTTTGTGTCCTCTTTTATTTCACTGAGCAGTGGTTTGTAGTTCTCCTTGAAGAGGTCCTTTACATCCCTTGTAAGTTGGATTTCTAGGTATTTTATTCTCTTTGAAGCAATTGTGAATAGAAGTTCATTCATGATTTGGCTCTGTGTTTGTCTGTTACTGGTGTATAAGAATGCTTGTGATTTTTGCACATTGATTTGTATCCTGAGACTTTGCTGAAGTTTCTTATCAGCTTAAGGAGATTTGGGTCTGAGACGATGGGGTTTTCTAAATATACAATCATGCCATCTGCAAACAGGGACAATTTGACTTCCTCTTTTCCTAATTGAATGCCATTTATTTCTTTCTCCTGCCTGATTGCCCTGGCCAGCACTTCCAACACTATGTTGAATAGGAGTAGTGAGAGAGGGCATCCCTGTCTTGTGCCAGTTTTCAAAGGGAATTTTTCCAGTTTTTGCCCATTCAGTATGATATTGGCTGTGGGTTTGTCATAAATAGCTCTTATGATTTTGAGGTACGTTCCATCAATACTGAATTTATTGAGAGTTTTTACCATGAAGGGCTGTTGAATTTTGTCAAAGACCTTTTCTGCATCTATTGAGATAATCATGTGGTTTTTGTCTTTGGTTCTGTTTATATGCTGGATTATGTTTATTGATTTGCATATGTTGAACCAGCTTTGCATCCCAGGGATGAAGCCCACTTGATCATGGTAGATAAGCTTTTTGATATGCTGCTGGATTCAATTTGCCAGTATTTTATTGAGGATTTTTGCATCGATGTTCATCAGGGATATTAGTCTAAATTTCTCTTTTTTTATTGTGTCTCTGCCAGGCTTTGGTATCAGGATGATGTTGGCCTCATAAAATGAGTAAGGGAGGATTCCCTCTTTTTCTATTGATTGGGATAGTTTCAGAAGGAATGGTACCTGCTCCTCCTTGTACCTCTGGTAGAATTCGGCTGTGAATCCATCTGGTCCTGGACTTTTTTTCGTTGGTAGGCTATTAATTATTGTCTCAATTTCAGAGCCTGTTATTGGACTATTCAGGGATTCATTTTCTTCCTGGTTTAGCCTTGGGAGAGTGTATGTGTCCAGGAATTTATCCATTTCTTCTAGATTTTCTAGTTTATTTGCATAGAGGTGTTTGTAGTATTCTCTGATGGTAGTTTGTATTTCTGTAGGGTCAGTGGTGATATCCCCTTTATTGTTTTTTATTGTGTCTATTTGATATTTAAAAGCAAGGTAAGGACTTAAGATTTTATACTAAGGAGTAACACATCCTGAATCATAATTTTAAAATGTTTTGCTGTGTAGAAAATAAAACTCTAAACATTAACAGTACAGAAAAAAAAAAAAAAGAGAGACTAATCAGACAGTGGTGGCAAAAGACCAGGACAGATATACTGGTGGCTTAGACTGGAGAGATTCAAGTAAAGGTCATAAAAATGCTTATGTTCTTTTATTATGTACCTTCTACAGACATTAAAGGCATGGATGTCCGTGCTATTTGAGTTACACTTTTAGGAAATCTAAACAGCAATGTTTGAAATAAAGTTTTAAAAATTCTTACTGCATTAGTCTGTTTTCAAACTTGAATGAAGACATACCAAAGTCTGGGTCATTTATAAAGGAAAGAGGTTTATTGGACTTGGAGTTCCACATGTCTTGGGAGGTCTCACAATCATGGCGGTAGGCAAAGGAGAAGCAAAGGTATATCTTATATGGCATCAGGTAAAAAGAGAATGAGAGCCAAGTGAAAGGGGAAACCCCTTATAAAACCATCAGCTCTCATGAGACTCATTCACTACTATGAGAACAGTATGAGGGAAACTGCCCCTGTGATTCAATTATCTGCCACCAGGTCCATCCCACAACATGCGGGAGTTATGTGAGCTACAATTCAAGAGGAGATTTGATTCAGGACTCAGCCAAACCGTGTCACTTACATTTTTGATATTAAACACTATTTTAACTTTTATGTATACACATTGAATAAAGATACTTTCATAAATTGCTAAATATACCAGAAAGAAACAACACAAATCCTACCATGTAAAGATCGCAATGTATTGTTTGATCTTAGTGTCATTTCTTCTATAGATATTTATGTATTTTAATCGAAAGGCTACTATTTATGTAGTTTGGGAACCTGTTTTTACTTATATTTTCACTCTTTTACTGTACACATAACATTATGGCATTATTTTTACATAAATTTTTCAATGCTATATAAATATTTTTTACAGAGTTACATCAAAATTTACTCAATCAAGGTATTTTTTCCAACTAAGATTTGCATAAATGTCTTAAAAAGTTGCTCAACTAGATTCATAGCCTGGATGAGTGCTCCGGGTAGTTAATAAACTTTGGGATTCCCTAGAGTTGTCTCCTCAATCCTCTTCTTTCCTAGCTTTATATGTGTTCCTAGTAATCTCCATTTAGTTGCCTGGTTTAGTATCCAATTAAATGTATATCCCTAGTCTATTTTCCAAGCTGCAAATCTTCATACCCCTATATAAATTATAGTTCACAAGTACTCACAGTGTTCCTGCATATTGAATACTAAAATTTTCTTTCTCATTCCATTTCTCCAAAATAAAATAATCTATTAAATTTCTATTTCAGTTGATGACACTCATTAATCTAAATCAGAGAACTGCCACACCTCCAAGGCACTTGTCTTTCTCTGATTTCATTTTTACAAAGTCATTTCCATGGGTGTGTAACATAAAGACTTCTCTAAATTGCCCTCATGTCACCATCTATGATAATATCTCCTTAACTTCAGTTTTCTTAATCTTTCACATGGACTCTTGAACTAATTGTATAACTTCTTCTTCTGTCTCTCTCTTTGTTTTTCATAAGCTATTATTATTATTGTACATCCGTATATGTGATACCTATATGTGATTATTTTGTCCTATACTCCTATACTTTCATCGTTTCTGTACTTTCATCCTTCAATGATTTCTCAATATCTTTATGATAATTTTAAACTTTCTAGGTTACCTACTTCCAAACTAGATTCAATTCTCCTATCTCTTTCTAGGACACCACGTCCAACAGTAATGTCAAAATAATTTTCAGTTTTTATACCTGCCATGTTTAAAACTTTCTCTTCCCAGTATGCTTTTTTTTCCTGTGTCTACCTGACAAACTTATTTATTTATTTTTTTCAATTTATTGAAGTTCTAAGGCTCAAAACAAAGGGACTGAATTAAACTGACTCCATTTACTCTGTTGGGAGTTTCACCTTCTCTAAGACCAACACCTTTTCTCCAAGCAGACACAATTAATCACCAACTTCTCTGCAATATATGTGAACATTATATATATAGTTTAAATACTTCATTTATACTGAGTAATACTCTTAGAATGCAACTTTGTCTTTTTTAGACTAGTTTTTTGAGGTAAAGAATTGTGGATTGTTTACTTTTGTAAATCTAGTGCCTTACACTAGCAATAGAATTTAAGTAGAAGTAAATTCTTTGTAAATCAAATCTAGCAATAGCTGAGTGAAACTAACATAGACGACTATTTAAAGGCCTCTTTTAAAATCATTGAACAATCTCTGACCCTAAACTTGTTTGCTCCTGTTCTAGAGCATCTACTTTTGTCATGTGGCTTGTGTCCAACTCTGAGGACAGTATTTTTCTCATGTGGTTTGACCCATATTGTCTTCTTGTATTAAGGATTAAGAGACTTCTCAGTATCCACAGTTCACATATTAAAATGCAGAAATGTCATCAGCCAAATTTCTCTAGTTCTGTCGATTATTGTTTTCCAATTCAGTACTGCTCGGATAAATTGGCAATTTAAAATTTTAGGTATGCATCTTATAACCAATACATGCTTTAAAAATTACCTGTACAATTGCTTTCACTGTTGAGCAATATAGGAAATGAGTGATTTCTAGGTAGAAAACGTCTTTAATAGATTTCCTCCACTACGATTTTGAATAAAAGTCCTCAGTCATTCCCTCCGCTACACAATAGAGTGCCCTACTGTATTCTAACACTCGCCTCAACATAGTCTGCTGGATTCTACTAACTAATACACAGATAATTCATAGCAGTTGAGATTCAGACAGGAAATTAGAAACTATGCCAAATATTTTAACTGAAAAATTAATATAAACAAATTAAACAATAATTAAACGACAGAAAGGCAGAGGGTAAAACAGAGGCATAATAGAAATGATATTTATGGGAAGCAGCTACTGCATCTAGGGTTCTGTGATGAAAGAGCAGAGATTAGTGTGTGTAAGAACCCAGAAGTTTAGAAAAAGGCCTGTAGAAGGGGGCTCAGACTTCTGTTAATAAGACATTACCTACGTAGGACATGTGTGTTAGGAATTCAAAGCAGGACTACTGATATGGAATTTTAACATTGGAGAAGGGGACAGTGCCTTGATGTTGTCTCTGATGACACCCATGAAGCTGGTTCCAAGAGAGCAGAAAATACATTAGAGAATAGGCCAGCTGCTTGTGGTGGGGTAAATAATTTTCGTTACAATGACACTGTCAGAACGGTTAATAAATACAAAAGTAATGAGTTCTTTCTCTCTCCTCTTCACTTCCAGGCTCTCTCTGGTGACATATATTTGGCCAAAATCCAACACGGAATGATCTACCAAAGGAGAAATGTGGTTTGCAAAATCTCAGTCCCAGTGCAATAAAGTGGAGGCTGAAAGCAGGGATTTGGAGCTGAGAGACAAAAGCTGAATATCCAACACAAAAAACTTTTAGAGGCCTCTACCACTAATTTGATGGCCTGATGAGCATATCAAGTGACAGTTAAATTTAAATTTCAAACATGATTAGGTCCCCTAAACACAGGTTTCATTCTGTGATGTGAGCAGTGTCTGCAGTGCTGTCAATCTACAGGTATTAATAACAAATATGACTGATTCTTATTCCTGGTCAATTATTTGTCATTCAGAGATGCAAAGGCAAATTCTTTGGAAAATTTTCATTGGTAAGCAATAAATAATTTTCCCTATTTTGTTTTCCCTCTTTCAAAGAGATAAAACCAGCCTAAATGTTTCACAGAATACTTTAGACTAAATCAATTATGAATTAAATTATTCCCATGCTGATATTCATCACCGCATTCCTCTGTATGTGGACAAATACCTAACCAGATGAATTTCATGACTTAGATGAGTACACTTGTGCCCTATGATAAAAGCTGCAGGAGTACATGTGCTAGAACAGCACTTACCTGCAATTGACCTGCCCACAATGTCTAACACAGTGCCAGTCATGCAGTGGGCGCTCAGTATATTTTTGTTGACTACGTAGATGCCATTTATTTTTATTTATTTATTTATTTATTTTTATTTTTTATTCAATTATTTTTTTTGAGATGGAGTCTCACTCTGTTGCCCAGGCTGGAGTGCAGTGGTATGATCTCTGCTCACTGTAACCTCCACTTCCTGGGTTCAAACGATTCTCCTGCCTCAGCCTCCCAAGTAGCTGGGACTACAGGCACCCGCCATCACACCCGGCTAATTTTTTTGTATTTTTAGTAGAGACGGGGTTTCACCATGTTAGCCAGGATGGTCTTGATCTCCTGACCTCATGATCCGCCCGTCTCGGCCTCCCAAAGTGCGGGGATTACAGGCGTGAGCCACCGCGCCCGGCGCCATTTATTTTTTTAAAATCTCACCTTGACAGACTTATTTACTAATTTCAGTGAATAGAACATCAGAAATTTTTTCAAAGTGCCAGTGACTAGAAAGTGTTAAACTTATTTCTAAAGTTTTTAGCTATCGTGCAGAAACGTACGCCTTTTGAGTCTCTGACTTCACAAGACAGGCACATTTTATTTAATGCCTAATTATACAATGTGAATTCAATACATATGATTTAATGTTGATTAAAAAGCCTGGTATTTTTAAGTTTCTGTATTTTCATTAAGGAGAATAAAAGCTGCGAGCTGATCTGTTTCTTTCAATCATTCAGTTTCTCTTAAAATACACTTAAAATGTGTTATAAATCACAATCCTCTCTGTGGTCAAATGGAGCACAGTGTGTGGAAGGTCGAAACTACTCTTCAAAAGTATCCACCTGAGATGTAGCATGGAAAATAAAAACATATGTATAGATACTTGCATATATGCATAAAATGCATATATATGTAAATGCATATATATACACATACATATTACATATAGTCATATTAGCTTGGAAAATCTATTTACATAAAATATTTTCTAATTGCTTATATTGATAAAAATATTTAAACTATATAATAAATATACTGTAAGATATGCTCTCTTCTATATATTATAATTTATGTTTTATTGTTTATATCACTTATATATTTCATATAAATATATATCTATCTGATTTGGTTGTATTGTAACCAATATTTACTAAGGGCTAACTATAGTGTACTCATGGTATAATATATGGTGAACACAAAGACAAATAAGACAGTATTTATCCTCAAGGAGCTTGCTGCTTTTAATTTTTATTTTTAAGTCACAGACCTCTCAATCTTTTACAGCATGTTACAAATATATTCTTACATAGTGGAATGTTAATAATAGTAATCAATATTTGTTTATTATACTTTAAGTTCTAGGGTACATGTGCACAACGTGTAGGTTTGTAACATATGTATACATGTGCCATGTTGGTGTGCTGCACCCATTAACTTATCATTTATATTAGGTATATCTCCTAATGCTATCCCTCCTCCCTCCCCACACACCACGACAGGCCCTGGTGTGTGATGTTCCCCTTCCTATGTCCAAGTGTTCTCATTGTTCAATTCCCACTTATGAGTGAGAACATGTGGTGTTTGGTTTTCTGTTCTTGCGATAGTTTGCTGAGAATGATGGTTGCCAGCTGCATCCATGTCCCTACAAAGGACATGAACTCATCCTTTTTTGTGGCTGCATAGTATTCCATGGTGTGTATGTGCCACATTTTCTTAATCCAGTCTGTCATTGATGGACACTTGGGTTGGTTCCAAGTCTTTGTTTTTGTGAATAGTGCCGCAATAAACATATGTGTGCATGTGTCTTTATAGCAGCATGATTTATAATCCTCTGGGTATATACCCAGTGATGGGATGGCTGGTTCAAATGGTATTTCTATTTCTAGATCCTTGAGGAATCGCCACACTGTCTTCCACAATGGTTGAACTAGTTTACAGTCCCACCAACAGTGTAAAAGTGTTCCTATTTCTCCACATCCTCACCAGCACCTTTTGTTTCCTGACTTTTTAATGATCGCCAATCTAACTGGTGTGAGATGGTATCTCATTGTGGTTTTGATTTGCATTTCTCTGATGGGGAGTGATGATGATGATATTTAAAGGAATAACAACCATAATAATACTTTGAATTTCCATAAGATGGTATTTTTTTGAAATGCTGTTACATACACTTTTCTATTTCTTATTTTCATCTGTGCTTCACTGCTAAGATGTAGAACATTTGCATATTATGTCTATTTTACAAGTAAGAAAAATAAAGTCAAAGAAAGTAAATACTATCATTTATATACAGTCATTCTACACATGACAATGTTTCAGTCAACTATAAACTACATATACTAGGTTAGTTCCCTAACATTATAACAGAGCTGAAAAATTAGTGATATAGTCATGGTAATGTCGTAGCACAAAGCACAATGCATTGTGGTGTGTTGTGGTGATGCTGACATAAACAAAGGTACTGCATCGTGAATCATATTAAAATGTACACAATTATCCTAGGCCTTCACATCCATTCACCACTCACTCACTCAGTGACTCACCCAGAGCAATTTCCAGTCCTGCTAGCTCTATTCATGCTAAGTAGTGTTAAAGTTTAGCCTAAAGTTGCCTCCTTACATATACTAAATTATGCCCAAAGGTTTCTCAGTACATAGTGAACTGTAACCTAACTGGATGTGTAAATAGACTGTAGTCTATTCTTGTGCCCATCTGGCTTCCACCAGCCAACTCTTCAGACTGTGTTGAAAAAAGGCAAATGCTAAATTGTAACCTAATCAGCAGCTTCTGTACCTCACTTTGATTTTCTCCATGTCACTTTCCTTTTTCTGTCCGTAAATTGACCATAAGGCAGGCCATGCCTCTCTAAACCTATTCTGGTCCAGAGGCTGAATTGTTCTTTGCTCAATTAAACTCTGTTAAATTTAATTCGTGTAAGGCTCTTCTTTTAACAGTGCCCTATGCAGGTGTACCGTTTTTTGTCTTTTGTATCATACTTTTACTGTACTTTCACTATGTGTAGATACACATACAGTCACCATTGTGTTAACGTCCTGCAGTATTAAGCACAGTAACACGTTATACCGGTTTGTAGCCTGGAAGTGATAGGCTACACCACAAAGCATAGGTGTGCAGTAGGCTGTTACTTGTAAGTAGATTATATGATGTTCCTACAATGACATAATCGCCTAATAATGCATTTCTCGGAACATATCATTGTTGTTAAATGATGCGTGACTTATTGTAATAATTTTATATGTAAATAAAGTTAAACGTTGAATTTTAAAAATTGTTTTCACACTTAAATTACATTATTTATTCACATACCATAAAAAACTGCAGTTTTCTGGAATTTTAAACAAAAGCTTAGTTTGCTGTTTTCCCTTGAGATGGTTAGGTTGTCTAAAGTTTCCAAGTATAAAAGCCAATGTAAAACTTTGATTATTCTTTGACATTCCTTCAGGATCTAATTTATGTGTTTCCTTTTGTGATTCCCTGCTCCCAAAGCAGACTGCATTGCCTACTCATCTGTGCTCCAGCAGCGAAATTCTTAATTCTGCCTTAGAAAATGTATTGCATATAAATACTTTCCAGATCTTCTCAGACATACGTTGAAGTTATTTTATTGGATATTAAAGGGATAAAGACCTTAAACCTTTAACGTTTTGAAGACACTTAGGTTACATTTCTCTATATAAACTCATTCATATGTTAGGAATTCAGAATGGCATCTGAGATCCTAGATCCCCTAATTTGGGTCTTCTTACTGAAGGATAAATGGTCAAACAGAAAAAACAAAATACCTATTAATCTAGACAAGCATGTGATAGCTCTAAATACAGGAATGTTCCAGCAAACTGTAATGGAACTAAGGCAAGACACCTGTAAAAATTACTTTGTGAGTGTAGTCGATGCTTTCTCTGGCTATTCACAACCACAGTTTTAGCCAAGAGAACAAGGAAATACCAATCCCAAGTACACCTAAGAGAGTAGCAGTAAAGGCATGAAAGAAAGTCAATTTGGGCAGAAGAAGCTGGCTCACAATGCATTTACAAGTAAGGATGAATTGATTCTAGGAGCTGGTGTGGAGCTGGGATGGTTCTTCATATTTGTCCCAAATAGAGGCAAGGACCAGGACTTAATCTTCTCACATCAGCCAGCCGATGACTATAAGCAGACCCCTGGAAGGTGGTGTAACCTTGGGAAGACTTTGTCCTATCACTGAAGGCAAGTTTTACTGAAAGCCACAGGAGTATGCATTCAACAGATGATATATTTCTTAGGAGAGGGATGGATGTGTAGCCCCTTAAAGAGAGCTTTAGACAAATCATCAGTCAAAGATTAAATGTTTTCTGGCTGGGCGCGGTGACTCACCCCTGTAATCACAACACTTTGGGAGGCTGACGGGGTGGATCACAAGGTCAGGAGTTTGAGACCAGCCTGGCCAATGTGGTGAAACCCTGTCTCTACAAAAAATACAAAAATTAGCTGGGCATCGAGGCAGGTGTCCATAATCCCAGCTACTTCGGGAGGCTAAGGCAGGAGAATTGTTTGAACCCAGGAGGCGGAGGTTGTAGTGAGCTGAGATCATGCCATTGCACTCCAGCCTGGGTGATGGAACAAGACTCCGTCTCAAAAAACATACAAAAAGATTAAATGTTTTCTTCTATTTCTTGTGAGGTTTATTTCTAGGATGCTATTCTTTCATTGCTACAAATAATGCAATTATTTATTTCCTTACACTTTATAAAACATTTTTAATGTAGGAAAACTTTTGATTTTTGTCTATTAATTATGTAAAAAGCCATTTGCTGAATTTAAATTCTATTTTATTATCTTATGTATATGATAATCCATCTACATTATCTAGTCTATCCCTGACTTAAAATAGCAATCTATTCCTGGAAAAACAAAACTAGATCTAGTCTCATCATTAGAACAATAAGCATCAGTGACATTATTGGTTTACAATTTCTTCTATAGTTAACAAACAAAACAACAATGTGATAGTCAATTGAATTGAAACTATAATGCAAAAACATACAAAAGAACAGTGCAGACAAAATAAATCAATACTAACAAAGCAAATGATGCATGGACTACTGTACATTCACAAAACATGAGTCTTCCGAAGGAAGACCTTAACACTATGGTGCCAACAACTCACCTGCATGAATGGTGAAAGAAAATACGATATATACAATGGGATATTACTGGGACATGAAAAGGAATAAAAGCTTGTCATTTGTAGAGACATGAATAGAACTAAAGGTTGCTAAGTGAAATAAGTCAGAAACAGAAAGACAAATGTCACATGTTCTCCCTCCTATTGGGAGCTAAAAAAATTGATCTCATGGAGATAGAGAGTAGAATGATAGTTACTAGAGGATGGGAAGGGTGTATATGTGTGGGGCGGGGGCGGTGGCAGTGGTAGGGGATAAAGAGAAGTTGGTTAATGGTACAAACATACAGAAAGATAGAAAGAATAACTTCTAATGTTTGCTAGCAGAGTAAGATAACTATAGTTAACAACACTGTATTGTATATTTCAAAATAGCTAGAAGAGATGATTTGAAATGCTCCCAACACATTTATTATATAAATGATAAATGCTCCAGGTGGTAGATACCCTAAACCCCCTGATTTGATCATTACATATTCTGTGCATGTAACAAAATAAGACGTACCCCATAAAAATGTAGAAACATTATGAGTCAATTTCATTATGTGTCCATTTATTTTTAAAGAAGGTAACTGCTGACTGCTTTCCTTTTCTTGTTCTCAAACCTTGGGAACTCCAAATCAATTCAATCATGCAAAGAAGTGCCTCCCAGCAAAAAACAAACAAACAAAAAAATGTATATGGAACGTAATTATCTGTAATGTCAAATGCTTATAAGCCAAGTGGGCATATTAGAAGTTACATATGTTGGCCGAGCGCAGTGGCTCATGCCTGTAATCCCAGCACTCTGGGAGGCCGAGGAGGGCGGATCACAAGGTCAAGAGATCGAGATCATCCTGGCTAACACGGTGAAACACCATCTCTATTAAAAGTACAAAAAATTAGACGGTCGTGGCGGTGGACGCCTGTAGTCCCAGCTACTCGGGAGGCTGAGGAGGGGGAGAACGGCGTGAAACCAGGAGGCGGAGCTTGCGGTGAGCCTAGATAGGGCCACAGAACTCCAGCCTGGGTGACAGAGCGAGACTCCATCTAAAAAAAAAAATAAGTTACGTATGTTGTGATAGTATTTTTACTCTTTTTGAATTTTTATATTATTTTAAATTTAGTTGAAAGGAATTGGTTTACAATAGTCAGCATCTTATCCTGATCCTTAATGAGATATTCATGTGCTTCATCATTAATTATGATGAGAGATTTTCCTCTATCTCTTATTCTTTTCTATTTATGTAAAGACATAAAGATGAAATAGAGAATGAAATATATCAACAATCAAAGGAAAAGGTGTTAAGGAAGTATTCTAATTTCTCACTGTGCTCTAAACTAATTGATGTGCTATTATTATTTTACTTTCTGTGCTGTTACTGCAGACACCATCATTCATTGTATTATTATATTGTTGTTTAAATATTTTCCTTGTTATTTTTCTCAAGGACTCATGAGGACTACAATCCATTTGTATGTAAATATTTCCACATATCTTCTGTTATCTTCCAAGTTGAATGAGGTTTAGGTTAGAAAAACAATTTATGAAAATTTTCTGAAATTATTAGAATTTGCTTCCCTGTGTTCTATCAGTGATCGCTGCTATGGATAGAGCTTAATCTAGCCTGATATTTCTATTTTTAGTTTTTTTCCTCATATATGTGATTTCTGGTTTGGATACTCAGATAATTATTCACTGATGAATCCTAACAAATTTTAAAAATTGATCTTGCTATAAATATATTTGAGTCATGTTTGCCGGAAGTCCGGTTGCCTGCTTCTAATATTTACATTCAAGTTTTATTGAAAATATAGTATTCAATATGTTTTTTAAAAATCTTTTTCTATATTTATTTTTATTTGTTCTTTTCTCTTCTTCAAAAATACTGATTATACAACTAAGCAGGAATAACCTTTATCTCTTTAATGTGAATTATATGCTCTTGTCTCTTTTGTTTTCATCACTATTTGCTCTCCTAGTGCAACATATCTGTAACTACATTTAAGTTCTTATTAATGGAGTTCTCTTTCTTTTCTTTTTTTACTCTTCTATGCTCTTATTTCCACTCTTCCTCTTAAATTAACAATATGCTTTCATTTTCCGGATAACTTTTCTTTTTCCTTGAATTGATTTTCTAAGCTTTGAAAGCTCAAAATTGATTTTGCTAGTTTTGTGTAATTTCTTTCTTAAGCCACTGTAGATCTTTTTTGAAGCCTTTAAATTCAGAGGCCATATTGTAAGTATATTCTTAGATTTCATGGGAAATATTTTTTATCAGAATGTTTGTCTTTTAGAGTCCTTTAGAATGTCACTTTTCTGATTTGGTAATATTTCTACGATTTCTTATTCTTGTTATTATCTTCCTTTTTTCCTATTTTCTGTGCAACATTTTTAGGTACTTTTCATAATTGTTTCTTTTTTTTCAGTTATTGTGCATTGTTGAATATAGGAAGCTCATCATGGAGCAATCATTTTCTAGAAATACAGTGAGGAGGTAAGGCCAGAAGATGGATAAAGGGCTCCAGGCAACTTGAGCACAGGAAACTGGTGTTTCATTATAAGGTCTTGCCAATTTTTCATTCCCAATCTTGCTTTTAGGCATTCTTGTGCAGGTTAATATTAATCCTGACACACTGAAAAAATTCCAAAGCATATTTGTGATAAATTATTTGTATTTGTAACATTTTATCCTTCACTTATGCTCAGATGACAAAGATAGGTTGCTGCATGTGTCTTTCCCTTATATTCTCCTTCTATCCTGCCTTATATTTATATATTTTTGTACAAAGTTGAAATATCTTAATTTTTTAACTTTCAGAAGACAGGTTCAATTTCACGTGGAGAATACATATCCAAATTTGTTTGTTGCAAATACAACGTTTTTATTTTGATCTTCACGGTGTCTTACCTGCTTGGTAGAACTCTTTGCTTTGCCTGCCTTGTAAAGCAAAAGAGGAGGAGAAGGAAGATGTCAAGAGGGGAGAGGGATAAAAAGAGTGAAAGAGGGGATTACTTTATTTGAAATTATATTTTAATATCTTTTTTATATATTTCAAAAAAGTTAACCTTGGGAAATCTAAATTTTCAACTAGAGTTAGAATGGGAAAAAATGATAATGATAATCAAGAAATAAGTGACAGAACAGTGCTTTGGTTATTATTATCACTATTATCCTGTTCCCAGGTTTTGGAAACAGTATAAAAATAATAATAAAAACTTCCGGCTTACAAATTCTAGGAGAAAAAAATTAAAACTGATTCAAGCACCATACACATCCACATTGAGCACATTCTTAGTGATGTGTGTAAAATACCACTAAGTGGGGGAAAAAATATGTCATATATTTATTCTATCAGGCAAAACATTAAAAAAGAACCATGATATCCCTTGAATGTTAAAGTGCTCAAACAAGAAGAGTGGTTGACGGCAAGAAATATAAAGCCAAGAGTTAAACTATTCAAAGATATTTCATTTAAAAAGTCAAACATTTTTGAAATTTATATAAATTTTAACCTAATGATACATTTTGTAAAAAATAGTCTCAATCAAATCTCTACAAATTGAGATAATTGGGTGAAAGCTCTAGGTTTTAATGACTTTTGGAGCAACTCCATTTGCTTTGATTTATTTTCAAGAATAATAGCAAGCAATTTACATCTTCATTTTTCAAGTTCCTTTGAAATTAGTATCAATTAATTTTAATATTTTGTAATTTGTTAGAATGTGATGTCAGTCTATCAAGGGTAGAGGAAGGAAAAGACCAGCAGGGAAACCTAAATGTTAATAAAGTTACAATACCCACTAAGCATGACATGGTGACAGTCTCATGGGGTGAACAAATGGGCAGTGAAAGAAAATGCTGTTCAAGGGAGATGATTTTGTGTAATAATTAAGATCCTGGACTTAGATGCCAGCCAATGTGATTAGAATCTTTTCTTTCCCACACCAGCAGTGAGATCAACAAGGTACATAAATGTTCTGTCTCAATTTTCTCATATGTAAATAGATGATAATGGTAATTATTGCTTGGGGCCAGTTGGATTATTAAATGAACTAACTCTTAACGTTATTTAGAACCATAACATTTACATTGTAATTACTATCAGGGTTTGTCATAATTACTATTATTGTTATTGTAATTATTAATAGCACTAGTAATTTACAAAGTTGTAAGAAGAAAAATAATTTTAAAAATGGGAAAATAAAAGGGAGAGAATAGCAGAAAGTTGTGAAGACAGTAGTGTCACTGAGTCTTGAAGGCCTGTGGCCAACCTCAACTTTCTGTGATTCAAAATATTGGGCTCAGACCTACAAGATAGAGGTTTGGGTAAAGTTCACTCTAGTTCATGGAAAACTAAACAGAAAAGAAAATTAGTTTGCGAGATCTAAAAAAATTGGTGTAATTTGCGGGCTACTGATTCAAAGATTCATGGAAGAGAAATAATAACTTAAATTCAGTTAATCAAAATAAGACTTAAGTGGTAGGTAGAAAAAGACTTTCTAAAACCTAATTATAGTGACAAAACATCAGAAGAAACTAAAAGAAAATCTCACTTGAGATTGTGAGGTCTAGTATTTTGCCTAAGGCTTCCACAGTTTCTTATATCAAACTGAATTTAGGGTACAGAATTTGCAAAGACGGTTCTGTGAGTATGAATGAATCTGTCTGCCCCAGCAGATGTAATCTCTCTCCTCCTCCATTTTTTCACCAGGAAAGTAGCCTGCAACAACACCTCCCTGCTTCTCTGGCTTCTGCTTGGGTTGCACAAACAGAAGAGCATCAGAAGAATATTGAAGAAAAAGATCAAGTGTGCTTATTCAATCACTTGGATTTCTCCCTGTGGGATTGGTTCAGGCTGTCTGTATCCCCCTAGGGGGTTTGTTCAGCTGCTTCTAAAGGTTCTTCAGTCCTAGGAATGATGAGAGAGCCCTACTGTTACTGGCCCTGAGGTGCTGATCTCTGCTCTTAGGTTTCCTACACATTGTCTGTTTATTTTTAACTGTCTTTAGTTTCAATCTCATTGTGCCAGCTGATTCCTGTAGGACCCTAAGAAATGCAACGTCTTCAAATGTCAGGCTAGTGTATGTGCTTATTAGAGGTTATACTCATAAACAAACACAATTTTAACTCAGTGTGCACCCTCCATCTCTTCCTTCCTCTCCTTTATTCTCTCACCATCTACCTTTCCTCTTTTCCTCTTTTTTCTTCTCCTTCCCTTACTCCACTTCTTCCATCTTTTAATTTATAGATGTTTTTAGAGAAACCTTAGTTTTACAGAAAAAGTAAGTTGAATTTACGGAATTTCTGTATTTCCTTATCTTCCATCCCCCTAGTTCTCCTTATTATTAAAAGCTCTCATTTGCATGGTGCATTTGTAAAAATTGATGTCAATATTGAAACACTATTATTAACTACATTCTATAACCTACATTAGTATTCATTATTTGCATTGCACATCCTATGATTTATTTTTTCACTCAACAAATACTTATACCATAACTACAAGATGTTGGGTATTCAAAAGGCAGAAAATGAAACAAGACCGCCTCTGGTTTCATGGAGCTTAAATTTATGCAAGAATACAGAAAATAATCAAATAATTATTTAGTGTGTTAGGCAATGATATTTACTTTGGAGGAAAATAAAGCAGGGTTAAGGAACAAATTAGTGGGTTGCGCTATTTTAGAAAGTAGTCAGAAAAAGTTGTTCTGAAAAAATGATGCTTAAGTACAGAAAGAAGGCGTAGAGCTAAGTGAGGAACTGTGGATCATATAGATTGCCTAGGAGAAGGGCATTCCAAAGAGAAAAACAAAAAAGCAAGTCCTGACATCTACTAACAAAAATAGATGCTTCCCTTTCTGCCTTTGTAGCTAAGGTGAAAAAAATTTATGCTAATCTGATGAATTACAAAAATCAGAATGCTTCCTGGAAACACAGTAAATGAGGCAAAATAGTAGAATAGTTGGTGTTTTACTATTTAGTATATTTGTTTTCTAACTATACTACTTTAAATGATGCTATATGGAAACACTCTGTATGACAGTGGGTATTTTTTCCATTTAACCTTAGATTTTTTTTTTTTCAATTCAATCATTAAAAATATTTAAATCTTGCAATATTTAGTTTACTAGCTTACTTTAGAAGAATCCAATTTTAAGATAATTGAAGTTCATAGTAAGTAAGCTCAGAAATTTTCTAGTAACAGTTATATTTAGAAATCTCAACTGTAGATTTGTCTTGATGTGTCATAATAACATCCTAAACACATTTAAACTGCTTTAAATTATATCGGCCTGCCTGAAAATTAAGATTATTTCTGTATGCATTATAATTATTTTATATTGAATTCACTTAAATAGGTATATTTGATATAAAAAGACATGTATAATAAAAAATAAATAAATATATATTTATATAATCTCTACCTAGAATATTTTGTTTTTTATAAACTTCTCTGATTTTATTATGATACTTACCAAGTAAGACTATAAACATGCACAACTATGTGTAAAACTGCATTTTCATATTGAAAATATAATTATGACTATTTATTAAGGCTGGAACAGTATTTAAAACACTAAGAAACTTTTTCCAAATTAATGTCCATAGAAAGAAATATGCTAACTTGATGCCAAATTAACTTCAGCCAGGAAAAGTGTTGTCACCAGACACTGCATCTGTGGACAATTTCATCTTGGACTGCCTAGCTTCTGGAGCTGTGAGAAAAACATTTCTGTTGATATAAGCTACTCATATATTAGATTCTACATGTTATAATGATAAACCAAAATTGATAAAATAATGGTCAATATCATGAAACATGCGAATAACATAAAGTAAAGCTACAAAGAGATACAAATACATACTTATTATAATTTGAAAAATATATAATATACAAATAAAATATATGAAAATCCAATAAGTCAACAGACCAAGTACTCACAAAAAGTCAACAAAAATGATACCGTCATTCATTGCTGGTGGGAATGCAAAACGGTACAGCCATTCTGGCATATTCTATTTTAAGTTAAATATGCAATTAACCGTAAGACCCAGCAATCCCACTGCTAGGTATCCACCTTAGATAAATAACATCTTATGTTCACGCAATAATCTGTACATGTGAGTTTATAGCAGGTCTATTTATAATTGACTAAAGTTAGAAACAACCCAAATACGCATCAATAGATCAATGGATAAACAAACACACTGTACATACACATTCAATTTATTACTACTAAAATGGAATAAATTCATTACACATGCAATGTTGTGAATGAATTTCAATTGCATTATTCTGGCTGAAAGAAGCCAATGTTAGGTTATATACTGTATGATTCCATGTGATATTCTGGAAAAGCTAAAACTGTAGGAAAGAAGAACAGGTTGGTTGTTGCCAGGAATTGGGATCAGGGAAAGTTTTGACTACAACAAAGACAGCTCCATGGAATATCTTGGAATTATAGAATTGCTCTGTATTCTGATTGTGGTGGTGGTTATACAAATGTACACATATGCGAATGTCCCTGGAATTGTATACCAGTAAAGTAAATTGTATGGTATGCATACGGGAATCCATAATAATCATAAAGTTCATGATAAACTAGGAATAAAAAAAATAATTCGATAAAGAAAACCAAAAAGTAGAATATCATATTCAATAGACAATTCACAAAAACTTCCCCTGCCAATGAGCCAAGAGTGTCCAGTAGTACTACTTCTGTAAAGCATTATACTAAAAGTCCTCATCAGTATAAAAATTGTAAATAAATAAATAAAACTTTTATTATTGCTGGTGACATGATTTTGTACATAGAGAATCTAGAATAACTACTGAATAACTATTACCTCTCATATATGAATATAATTTAATTCTTCTATATGTTTAATAAAACATAAGATAGAGAGAAAGACAGAGGGAGAGGAAGGAAGTAGTGGAGGGAAAGAGAGAAAATAAAATAATCAGTAATTTGTAGGGAGATCTAAAATATGTTGAAATATAGTATTATCTAGTAACGAGGATATTTTAGTCTTGAGAAAATGAAATGAATCATTATCCAGGATAAAGCATAAAGGTAGAAGAAATAGAAATTTTCTTATTGAGGGAAAATGCAATAAATGAAGGATTACATTTTTGTTCATAATATTCATAGTTTACTTTCTATTTCATTAAGCTAAAGCCTATGTTAAATGCACAGAGATTTGAATGAACTACAGAAAAAAACGTCATTTATAAAAGTCACTGAAATAAAATGAATTCCAAGTGCCAGATCTAAGAGCAAAACTATCACTCTTTTTTTTCTTTTTTCTTTTTTTTTTTTGTATTTTTTGCACATGTATACATATGGAAAAAAGCTATCACTGTTAGAGTACACAACTGAAAAGTTGTTCAAGGCAGAGACTGATTTACAAAAAGCATCCTGTCTAAAACTCAAAGCATAGAAGAGAAAAAGTTAGAAATAAGAGAAAAAAAATTTAAGGTAAATAAATGTGTATAAGTATGTTTAACTGCAATTATTGACAGAGCTTAGACGAATGTATTAATATAATTTTTAAATTCTGTAAATCTAGCTCTATGCTTTATCTTGTTTTCATTAAAGTCACAACACTATGAAATATGATGTATTAAGTGGAAATATCAGCTTTCTCCTGATTTTCTTATTTAAAAGTCTGACTTTCAGTCAAAAATTTTTTTGATCTTTAATATACGCCTGGCAACATTTAATAACAATCCTTATACAGATAAATACATGAAAATATACAAACAAATGCTTTTTAGCAATAAAATGCTACCCAGATATAAATATATAAATATAAGCCTGGGCGCAGTGGTTCATGCCAGTAATCTCAGCACTTTGGGAGGCCGAGGCGGGCGGATCACTTGAGGTCAGGAGTTTGAGGCCAGCCTGACCAACATGGTGAAACTCTGTCTCTACTAAAAAATTGGCTAGGCGTGATGGCAGGTGCCTCTAGTCCCAGCGACTTGGGAGGCTGAGGCAGGAGAATCACTTGACCTGGGAGGCAGAGTTTGCAGTGAGCCAAGATTGCGCCATTGCACTCCAGCCTCACTGACAGAGCCAGACTCAGACTCAAAAAATCAAAAATTATACACATATATATATGTATACACACATATATGATATATATGATAAATACATGGAAATTCATAATAATAATTACAAAGTAAAATATTTGAATTTATATTTGAACTAATTTCCTCCTTTCATAAATTCAAAGCTTGAGCTCTTAAGAGCCGTCCTGTAACACAGAGGTTAACAAACTATGGCCCATGAACTAAATCTGGCCCTCTGCCTATTTTACAGTCCATGGTCAAGACTGGTTTTAATGTTTTTAAATGGTCAGTGCAAAAATCAAAAGATATTGCATGATATATGAAAAGTGTATGATATTCAAAATCCAGTGCCCATAAATAATGTTATACCGGAACACAACCATGATCATTTGTTTATATATTGTCTATGGCTTTTTTCCTGCTAAACTGTAGTGTTGAATGTTTGAGACAGAGACTATATACGGAATTCAATACCCAAAATATTTACTATCTGACCCTTTACAGAAAAAGTTTTCTGACCTGTGATTTAGCACATAGTGCACTGAGAGAAGATAACATTGCCATGCAAGCATATAGTTGAAAGAGATTGATGGAGGCAGCTGAAGGATTCTAATATTTTGTACTGTCCTCTTACATATTTCTGCTCTTGTTATTTTTGTTGTTTGTTTGAAATGTAAGATGTTTTAATATTATATTTTAATATTATATTTAATATTTAATATTATATTATATTTTTATATTAAGATTTTAATATTATATTTATACATTTGTTTGTTACTCTGTTGCCCAGGCTGGAGGGCAGTGGAGCAATCTCGGCTCAGTGCAAGCTCCGCCTCCCAGGTTCAAGCGATTCTCCTGCCTCAGCCTCCCGAGTAGCTGAGATTACAGGCAAGCGCCACCACGTCTGGCTAATTTTTACATTTTTAGTAGAGATGGGGTTTCACTATATTGGCCTGGATGGTCTTAAACTTCTGACCTCATGATCTGCCCCCCTCAGCCTCCCAAAGTGCTAGGATTATAGGTGTGAGCCACCACACCAGCCTCTGCTTTTCTATCTTAAATAAATGTGGAATAAGCCTATCTTGAGGCTTTTCACAGCAACTTTACACACAATCTCTTCTTTAGAGAATCTGGTAGTATCATACGGATTAACTCTCTTACTGAATGAATGAATCTGTGATTAATGCACATTTTGCTTACTAAATGGGATTCTCATGGCTCAAATGATTTTTTGCAAGCTTATTTCATGCATGTACTAATTGGAAATTTTAAATCATGGATAGTTTGCATCCATACTCCATTTTATTAATTTAATGCAAATATATATTTTTTTGTCTTCCCTGTAGGCTTTCTTTAGGGATCCATGCTTCCCCTATTCTATGCAGAAGATCAACAATTAAGTTAGGCCTGTTGGAGTCAACTGTCTGTTGTCAGGTGGAATTTTTCTTTTTTAAGTCTGTTTAGGATCTTGACTTCTGAGCACAATCTAAGGTTCTCTGTGTACCAGTATTCCCCAACTATGTGTTAAGCTGCGTTCAATAAGAGAGAATGAGCTCCACACTCAGAAATGCTGAAAGTCAGAAAAAAAAGAGAGAGAGATCTAAGAGCACTCTTTCTTTACTTTCTTTCTTTTCTTTTCTTTTTTCTTTTTTTTTTTTTTTAAACCGCTGGTACAAGAAGTGCAGGAAACAAGCGAATCTCTGGATATCTTAGTCACGTGAGTCCAGTTAATTGGCTGCCTTCTTTCCTTAGGATCATCTAGCTGCAATTTGTGGTTTAATTCTTGTAAACAATGTATCCTTGCTGAAAGAGTCACATTCTGGATTTGTATTTACTTTTTCAGGATTTTCTCCTTTTATGATTTAATGAATATGAAAAAAATTATGCTCTTTATTTTTAAACATAAAGAACTCCTCCTATCAGTTTGTCAAAACTGTTTCTTGAGACACAACATTCTATTTTAATAACAGATATAGTTCATGTAAAGGCTTTCCTTTGTTTTTTTAATCCTCATTTATGATATAGTAAAATATATATCTGATCCAGTTTCTAAATTTTAAAATAATGTTGTTATGAGCCTTTAATCACAAAATCTGTATGAAAACTTAGAAAGGTAGAACAATTCATCGGATTGCATTAGCATTTTCATTGGTTTATTAAAGTGACAATTCTTTTGTCTCCAATTTATTATTATATTTATATCTATGGTATGATATTTCCTAATTTTAAAGTGTGTTTTGACACTTTGTTTCATTTACTGGTAACTAGAAAAATGTAACACACAAAGGGCATCACAATATCATGCTGTTAGCCACATGATTTCGTGTCTTCCATGAGTACTGATGGAAATGTCTTTGGGCTTAAGTAGGTAGCTGAAAGTGAAAACGGAGATAGCTTATTGGTATATCCAATAAAAAAATGTTGAAGACCTTGGAAATAAAAATTTGAAGCTCATTTGATAGTGTGGTATGTCCTTTTTCAATAATGCTTTACTTATTAGGATCGTTTATGAAAACTCATGCTTCTCATAGAAAACATTATAACAAAACTTGAATTTGTCACTTCTTCAGAATACTAATAATATTTATTGCACTGGCTCGAGTTTTTTTAAAAAAGAGTAACATGTTGTGAATGATTAATACACTTCAATTTTACTTTATATACTTAGGAATTTATATTCTCAGGAAATACATAAATACATTAGGAGCTTATTTTCTTTATATGCAGGAATTATCATAAAATACAATATTACTTTTTATAGTTTTAATCTTCAGAAATTTTTAAGCATAGACAATATGGAATAAAAGTAAAATAATTTCAGTATATGAAACATTTTAGTGGTAGATTTCCATAAAATTATGCAGCTAATTTCCAAATCACTTCTCAGATCTGCTAGAATTTGAAACACAGAACAGAGTAATTTACTTGGAAAATTAATTTAACCAATATAAACACACACACACACACACACACACACACACTCATATCCACCTGTGCTCACTCAAGTCTGCTCTTGAAAGAAAATCGAAAGAGTAGGAAAAAATTACCAGTTATGGATGCTGAAAAAAATCATTTTTTTTCATATTATTGCATAGTCCAGGCTATTTATGAGCAAATAAATATCAAAATTTTCTTTCTGTTCATAAAGTTGGGAAAACCAGCTTCTTTTTTTTTATTGTTAGTTAAAATATGGCCATCTCATTTGATAACTCGTATATTGCATTGACAGGGATAAACAAGCATAAAACAAAAAGGCATATAGCAAAACACAAATAGAATTTTTAAAATAGCATGTGTAAGCATTTATATAAGAGAAAGAAGCAGAAAAATGAGGAGTAGCAAGAAATAAAAAAACACTTTTTTTCTGGTGGTACACTATATGACAGAAAGTTAAAATGGAATTCTTTTTTTCTTTTCTTTTTTTTTTTTTTTTTTCAGTTTTTGGAAAAAAAAAAAAAAAAAAAAGAAAAAAGAAAAATTGGAATATTGTAAAGTATCCTCAGATCCTAAACTGAAGAGGTGACCCAACTATGAGAAGTATATTATGACTATGAAATGGGTTCTGCTATCTTTGGTTTGCATAAAAATTGAAGATTGAAATATCCTGTTAGGAGAGATAATTTCAGAATTCTGGCTTTCATCTTCTTTTTGGGAATGGAGAAGGGTATTTCTCCCTTTTCTTAAAACAAATATAGAGAAGCTTTAAGATAACCACTTAAGGCCGGGCGCGGTGGCTCACGCCTGTAATCCCAGCACTTTGGGAGGCCGAGGCTGGCGGATCACAAGGTCAGGAGATCGAGACCACGGTGAAACCTCGTCTCTACTAAAAATACAAAAAATTAGCCGGGCGCGATTGTGGGCGCCTGTAGTCCCAGCTACTCGGGAGGCTGAGGCAGGAGAATGGCGGGAACCCGGGAGGCGGAGCTTGCAGTGAGCTGAGATCCGGCCACTGCACTCCAGCCCGGGCAACAGAGCGAGACTCCGTCTCACAAAAAAAAAAAAAAAAAAAAAAAAAAAAGATAACCACTTAAGAGGCTTTTATGTGTTCCCTGAAGTTCAAGAGACACTGGAATACTAGTTGATTCTGGAACGGAGAACTCTTAATATGACAATGGAATGTAAACCGGCAGCACAAGGATGGTGTATTTCTATGTCCTATATATTGGGTATGTTTCTTACGGACCAAATTAAGAATTGGGTAATCTATCTAGGGTGATTCTAAAAAAGATCTCGCCTCAAAAAATGCCTAGAGGTTTAAAGAGGAAACTTGAGGACTGAGAAGATAGCAGAAACTGTCCACCACAAGGAATAGGTTTGTATCAAGGAAACTGTGATTGGATCAGAAATTAGAGAGCAAGACCCATCAATTGCACGATTACCACGTAGGGTACTGTTGCGGGATTCAGGAGGACGAGAGAGACCTCGGGTTGAAACAGGAGAATCTTTGCTGAGTTCACTCAGGCCCAGCTGACTTATGTCCAAAAGACTGGGCTGGGAACAACGACAGCACCTGACTTTTATACACACTTCACAAAAGGGGGTGGGCTAGCTTGAAGCAAGCTTACAGTGGCAAGAAAGCAGGGATGCAGAGGCAAGACAAAGACAGAATTGCACATGTCCATTGCCAAGAAACCCAGATGTCCATTATCTAGGTTTGCCTGGGCACGGGCTCATCCTATAATCTTCACTATGGTGCCCAGACACTGTAGTTCTGGCCTACTCAGGCGACTCATGACCTTCGTTGTACTTCTTAGATAAAACAGAATACTTGAAGACACTAGTTACAGAGAACAGGAATCTATAAACTCATTTCATAAAATAAAGACAAATTTGTTTTTCTTCTCTATGTTGAGGGAGTGCTGGGAGAGTCTCCAGAGCACATTGGATAATATTATCAAGACCTTTCCTGGGTCTGGGCTATGCCTATTGCTGCCTTTGCGACAAGTCAGCCTAATACAGGAAAACTTATTTCTCTTTCTTTAACATTTTAGGCCGGGTGCGGTGGCTCACGCCTGTAATCCCTACACTTCGGGAGGCCGAGGCGGGTGGATCACGAGGTCAGGAGATCGAGACCGTCCTGGCTAACACCGTGAAACCCCGTCTCTACTAAAAATACAAAAAATTAGCCGGGCGCGGTAGCGGGCGCCTGTAGTCCCAGCTACTCGGGAGGCTGAGGCAGGAGAATGGCGTGAACCCGGGAGGCGGAGCTTGCAGTGAGCTGAGATCCGGCCACTGCACTCCAGCCTGGGCGACAGAGTGAGACTCCGCCTCAAAAAAAAAAAAAAAAAAAGAAAAAGAAAAGAAAAAAAGAAAAAAAACACCCCCTTTTTTTTTCTTTACTTTCCTGCCTCAGTACCAACACCAAGATATGTCTTCAGTCATATAAGAACCATTCAGCACTTAAGTATTCCACAATCCCTTATCCCACCTCCTCCAACCTTGATGAGTCAAAAATAGCAGATTCAGAATTAGGTAGAAAGAAGAAAAGAAAGAAGCAACAGCAGCCCCTCTGCAGGTTTTATGACCTGAGGTAAGATGGAGTTGGAATTGGGGAGAAATGTCAACCGAAATTTTAAAATGAAGCTTTAACAACAAACAAAAAAGATTTATTTAATTACTGGAAAGAGATTCTACTTGTGATTGACATGGACTGGGAACAAAACTTTATTCAATTCCCCACCCCCACACACCTCTCAAAAATTTAGAGCATTGTTTTAAATATATGTGAAGAAATAAAACTGTGTGTGCTAACCCTCAACTAAGTCTCACTTGTTCAAGATGGTTAAAATGGAATGCCTAGGGTGTCACATGACAGAAATAAATGAGACCCTAGAGACCATTTGAGAATGAAATTGAAGGAATGTAGCGGGACAATTAGAAGAGTAATAAGTACAGGCCAGGTGCAGTGGCTCATGCCTGTAATCCTAACACTTTGTGAGACCGAGGTGGGCAGATCGCTTGGGTCTAGGAGTTTGAGATCAGCTTGAGCAACATGGCAAAACCGTGTCTCTACAAAACATAAAAAGAAAGAAAGAAAAAAAAAATTGGACAGGAGTAGTGGCAGGCGCCTGTGATCCTAGGTGCTTGGGAGGTTGAGGTCGGTGGATCGCGGGAGCCTGGGAAGTCAAGGCTGCAGTGAGTTGTGACTGTGCCACTGCACTCCAGCCTAGGTCACAGAGTGAAACCTTGTGTGAAGAAAACAAACAAACAAAAAAGGAAACCAACAACCATAAAGAAGAGTAATCCATATATACTGTCAACATATTATGCTAATTCCAAAATTTTGAATAAATTTTTTTTAAAATTAATTAATTAATTTATTTTATTTTATTTTATTTGGAGTCTCTCACTATCTCCCGGCTGGAATGCAATGGTGCAATGTTGGCTCACTGCAACCTCCGCCTCCCGGGTTCACGGAATTCTCCTGCCTCAACCTCCTGAGTAGCTGGGATCACAGGCACACACCACCGTGCCCGGCTCAGTTTTTGTATTTTTAGTAGAGATGGGGCTTCACTATATTGGCCAGACTGGTCTCGAACTCCTGACCTCATGATCTGCCTGCCTCAGCCTCCTAAAGTGCTGGGATTATAGGTGTGAGCCACCGCGCCCAGACAGGATCGCTTTCAATATAATTTCAAGTTTTATCTCCCTTTTGACAAAAAAGGAAGCCAAAAAATTGTATTACATTAAATGCTTGCCTACTGTATTCACTATTTAGTTACTAATTTCCAGTAATGTCTCTGCTCTCAGAGATGTTCTGAACTCACTTAAATATTATTGTAAGACGTGCTTTTTCTCTTTCTCTCCCGCTCTACCTCTCTCTTACGCATTCATGTACCTTTTAATAGTACACATACACACACACACACACACGCACACACAGACACACACACAGATTTTTCTTATTCATTCTCTAACTCTATTTTTCCTTCTTATGACTTCTGATTAGGCTCCCTCATATTATTTTATAAATGTGTTTATTGGTTGGTTTTCCCTTTTCTCTGTTTGCATGTGCTTAGTAATCTATTAATCTCTTCCTTTGACTCTATGTAAAATGGAATACTATGCTGCTGGGAAAAATAAATGAGTAAATAATATGAAAATACATGAATAAACAAACCAACTTCTTAATCTTTTTGACTACTCAATGATAAATAATCACTTCTGGAGATGAAATTCAGCATATTTGAAACAGAGACAATTACTACTGCTAAATTAAAAGATGTGAGCGGCTTCCTCAATCTCATTTGTTTATCATAAAACATTTATTGATTATCTCCTCCATGCCAGATGCTACACTAGGCATAGGAGCATCATGCATGATGAATTAAATGAAAAAAGATGAAAAAAGCCCTACATCAATGGTGCTATAGGAGCAAAGGGAGACTCAACTAACTTCAATACAACAATTACACACACACACACATATATATATATACACACACACACACGTACAGCTGGGATAGAAGATATAAAGAAAACATTAATGTGCTAAAATGTCACAGTGTACAGTACTCAGATGGGAATCTCAGAGAGTCCTTTCTGAGACTCCAAGTTGGAACTTCAAGGATATGTAGAAATTGGCCAGGTGGAAAGAAACAGGAACATACCATGTGAATTTACTGTTTCTCTGAAAGCACTTAGGGAAAAGAAACTAAGAGCTTTAGAGAAGTTATAAGGAAATTACTATGAATGGAGCAGTGTACAAAAGGCAGAAGTAAGTGACATAAGATTACAAGAAGGAAACAGGTAAGAAAGTTTTAAGTTATTAAGGATTTTGTAGGTCAAGATAAAGATTCTGAAACGTATGCTAAGTGTAGTAGGTGAAAACCATTGAAAGGTTCTAAACTGATGCATGAAATGATCAATTAATGTTAAACTTACTGATTTTACCTCAATAATGTATCTCAAAATGATTCTATGTTCACCATTCCAGTGATCACCATGCCTAGAGTTCTAACAAATCCACTAATTCAGGTTGTTGTTACTCTTCACTGGAATTATTACACATGACTTCTAAAACACATACCAAATTAAATTTTTGTTGAAATACAACTTTAATCATCTCTCCCTCCTATTCAGTGGCCTCCAATTAACTAAAGTATATGTTACCTTATTTCTTTGCTTGACATTCAAAGCTGTCTATTGCTGGTTTTCTTTTTTGTTTTACTTTCCAACTTATGTAGTAATCATCTTGAACATCTTGTAATTTTCTGCACATTATTGACTTGCAACTAACCTTCCTATTTTTTTGTTCAAGTTGTTTCTTGTGCCTTTACTTCATTCTTCTCTATATGTTCGCTTTTATCTCCAAAGGAATATATAGCCCCATTTACAGTAAAAGTAGATGAACCTGGGAGATATTATGTTGCATGAAATAAGTCAATCACAGAAAGACAAATATTTTATGATTTCTTGTAGATACCTAAAATAGTCTAACTCAGAAGCAGATAATAGAATGTTGGTTGCCAGGGGAAGGGTGGAAGAAGACATGAAGAGTTGTGCAATGTATAGAAAGTTTCAGTTACACAAGATAAATAATTTCTGGAGACCTGCTGTTCAACATGGTGTCTGTAAGTTAATAATACTGTATTGTGCACTTAAAAATTTTAAAGTGTAGATCTCATGTTGTGCTTTTACAGCAACAATAAACAAAAGCAAAAAACAAGCCCAAGGAAATGTTTGGAAATGATAGATATATTTATTACCTTGATTGTAGCCATGGCGTCACCAGTGCAAGCACATGTCCAAACTCATTAAATTGTATACACTAAATATGTGTAGATTTTTGAGTGTCAATCACACCTTGATAAAGCTGTTTTTAAAAAAATATAGCGCCATGCCTGCTTTGCCAGGTACCTTCCTTGAGCAACTATTTTTCCGTTTTTTAATGTGAAATGCACATAGTTTTTAAAATAAAATGTATATGACAAGTTTTGTCATAGTGAAGCATGGCTTTGCACCCAGGTGAATAGTGTGTCATGTAGTGTTATAATTTGACAACTCCTGTACTAGAAATATACTCCATCAATGTGTTAGCTCAAAGAGGAATCACTAAATACTTCCTAGAGGAGTCAGTAATTACTTTAGAAAGAAGATGTGCTTAGTAGGCCTTTCAAAAGACATTAGAGTATTTACATCAAATGGGGCCAAAGTCAATCTAGAGAGTAGGAATGTCTGTTTATGTCTTACAACTTATCCTAGAGTATATATACCCAGACATTGGGAGCTGGGTCTATGTCATCATTTTTCAGTAGCTTGCAGTCTCCTACTTTATACACAGAAACAATAATCTCTTTCCGGACTAACATCTTCAGTTATAGACGTGGAAGCCTGGAAAGCTCATGAAGTCTTTCTTGTTACACCCGGTAATATATTCTTAGGCAATTGTTGTTACCCTTGTTCAAACCCAACCTCATCATTGTTTTCAAGCAAACTTGACCATACTTCCTCTTAGAATAGAGAAGTTACTGGGGAAAACAATCTCCACTCTTGACATTATCTTCCTTGAGGAGGGTCATCCATAATCATGGTAGTCTTAGCTCTTCTCTCTCACTTCCTGACTCATGAATAGGAGGAGTAACTTTATTGAATATGAATTTAGGATAAGAAGCCTGGCAAGAATGGTTCTGCTCTTTCCATTCTTCTTTTACTTGGGAGTTTACTGCAGAAAGTGTTCCTTTTTCTCTGTTCTTAACATCATTCATGTTTAAGGGAAGACCTGAGATGTTCCTACAGAAGCCATAGAAGGCTGTCTGTGAGAAGATAAGAAAGTCTGTCTAGTTCAGGAATTCTGTATTAGGAAAACTGTTTCTTCCTTCTTCACTTCTTCTCTGCCTTCATTGTTTCCTCTTTGATTTCTTTGTCTTTCTTTCTTTTTTTTTTTTTTTTAACTGACATAAGCAATAGTCTCCACAAGAAAAAAAAAGTTTTTGTTTGTTTATTTGATGTATCCCTCAATCCTCACTAATACCCACAGTCATTGTTTTAATTGGAATGGCTAATCATTCCCTGCATGCCAAATTTTAGTCAGATAATGTCCCTAGCCCTGGCAGTAGCTGAAAGATTTCCAGCTTTTTCCCCGATGGCATGCTGTTGTTATTCCAGATTGCCTGCTGCTAATCTATTATGGATCATGATAATAGTGATACTCAGTAAATATGTAAGTAAATGTCTTCTGACTGCTCGTCTATAGTTATTACACAATATGATAAAGTCAACATTTTTATAGTTATTTTCTTATTATGTGTGTAAAATAAGGATTCCAGGAAATAGTTTCTTGGAAAATTCTGCTCCCTTCATGTTATTATTATGTTTACAATGAACTAATTTCTGTTAACACCTAACTAAAGGCAACTTAATCATTGACAACGTCTCTAAATTTCATTTAATGAAGAGTAAAAATATGTACATAATTTAATGCTATTACAATACCTATGTTTTCCTATAAAATGCAATAAAATGATACATTCTACAAATTTTGAATTGAGCTTTCCTTATAACCTATGATTTTGATTTTAATTTCGTTGGTTTTGAAGTGCAGGAGTAATCATGAAATGACTTACATCTAGCACTTCAACATGAGTCTTTCTCATTCTTCAATACACAATTAGAAAGGGAAATTCCAGTTACCCTTAGAAAGGAGAAACTGCAAAACAATATTAAATTCTACTAAAATGTTTACACAGTGGCATCAACATTAAATAGACTATCTCTAATTCAGACCAAAAGCTAGTGTGAGCGTTTTTCATGTTTCTGAAGAAAAGCATCTAAGAAAAATGTGTTCCTTTTTATTATTTTATTAGTTGAGATTAATATTTACATTCATTAAGTGTGTGTGTTAAAAGCAAATTATAGAATGTTATTCCAATTTGCATTTGAGACAGAAATTCTAAAACTATACCCTGCTATAATCTTTACCAAAATCAGTTCTATATAAGCCTATTGATAGAATAAAATATTATATTGGCCCTTAAAAAATCACATATTTTCATTTGCTTGTTTTCTTAAATAATAAAAACAGCTACAAATTCTTGATAGAGACTAAAAATACTTGCCTAGAAAATTGTTCTCCTGAATTTCAGGAGAAATTTTAGTTGACAAAATTTTTGACTATAGAATTTCAAATGATAAAACAAAATGAAAATATTCTTACTAGAGAAAAAGGAATGTAGAAAAATAATTTTTCTTTTTATTTATGAATCTGAATTAAAATTATACCCCCCTCCAACTTACTGAATCGACCCATCTCTCAGCCTAGGGGATTCTTAAGTAACCTGAAAAATTAATTCAGGCCATGATGAGAAGGGTGGTGTTGAACATGCCTCATATCCTTTCTCTTTTGGAGTTTCAACAAAACTGAACAATATTAACATAAAAGAGAGCTCGTAAGACTAACAGACGAGATTCGTTGTATTAATAAAATGCCAAGTCCAATCCGACTCTGGATGGATAACAGGCCCTAAAGGCAATCAAAGTATTTTACAACAAAATGTATTTTACTGACATATTTTGAAATGGCCCTGCAAAGCCATCTCTTGTGGGATAATTTTATACTCTGTAGAAAATCCCTTTCATTTCCAGGTCTTTTCCTGATCCAGAAAAGATTTCACTAAGAGTGTGACATCTTCTAAGGTCAGATAAGAGACATTCAAAGAGACATTCACCCTCTATTCTATCTGAAGCCTGCTACCTGGAGGCTTCATCCACTGATAAGAACTGTAGCTTCCACAACTCTCTTCCATTCTTACCTTAACTCAAGCTGACTTAAATTCTTCAGACAGAGGTTAACTTCTTCAACCAATTGTCAATCAGGAATTGAATCCATCTATGACCTGGAAGCCACCGCTTCAATATGTTCCACCTTTCTGGCCAAATGAATACATACTTCACATGTATTATGTTTTTGCCTGTAATTTCTGTCTCTCTAAAATGTATAAAATCAAACTGTATCCCAACCATCTTGGGTACATGTTCTTAGGACCTCTCGAGGCTGTATCATCTTGGGCACATGTTCTCAGGACCTCCTGAGGCTGTGTCACAGGCCATGGTCCTTAACCTTGGCAAAATAAACCTCTAAGCTGGTAGAGACCTGTCTCAGATATTTTTTGGTTTACCACTGAAATATCACATAATACATTCTGATATTTAAAAATTAGTATTAGTGACATCTTTATTTTTGAAACATAAGGAAGAATAAATATTCGATTTGATTCAGATAATTGGGCACCATATATACTTCTTTTCTCTTGATTTGAATGTCATCGGGCTCAATTTCTATCACTCATGCAATTTGAGACAGGATTGGCAGTGAAGGAAACACTGAAAAGAGTAACATATGCTCCATCTATATAATGACAGACCCAGCTAAGCCATTAAATGGAGGCAAATTTTGGGTTTCAACAGATTTAAACTCCTTCGCACTTTATCCAGATATAGAACTAGGAAAAAAAAGGAAATTCCAATTAGTCACAGTCCTTTCAAATTATACTTATTTTCTCTATAACTTTGGCAGGTTTTATAAATTCACATCATGGAAAGTTTAATTAGCAGTCTTATATTAGTTTTTAAAACAGTGAGCAATATTTCTTTTCTAGAATGCAAGTCCCTTTTGGAAATTAGTTGTATTATCTTTAATTCATTGTCTTTAGACAATACATTGTATTTTGACTTACTTATTTTCACTCTTTTGGAATCCATTTGTAGCTATTCAGAAACATATCCAAAAGAAGACACACAACACAGTCATTCCCATTTGCCAAAATGCATACTTAATTTTTATGAAAAATAATTGAAAATACTGTATTTTCGACTTAATAAACATGTCTTACCAACATCAAGATATATTATGTCTATGACACTTTTTAAGCAAGGTGTGACACCTTGACATAGAAAGAAATTGGATTAGACACTTAGAAATTTGCTTTACAAATCTACCTAGCCAAAAAACAAGGCAATATTATACCTTTCAAAAAATAAATCAAAATGTATCACAGATCTAAATGTAAGGAGGAAAACTATTAAACTCCTGGAAGAAACATAGGAGAGAGTCACTTAGATGATTTAAGTTTGGTGATGCCTTCTTAGAAATACCAAAGGCACAATCCTTGAAATAAAAAATGGATAAGCTGAATTTCATTATAATTAAAAATTTCTGCTATGAGAATGACATTGCCAAGAGAATAAAAGACAAGGCACAAACTAGTAGAAAATATTTGGGAAAGACATATTAAATGACTGTTATCTAAAATATAAGAATAACTCTTAAAACTCAACAAAAAGAAGTATCCCATTTGCATACATACTGCAAGCATTGATTTAATTCAATTTCTGATTAAGAGAATATTACATGTTGGACTCTATGCCAGGTTGTTGGGTAGCAAAATGAATAGACATTTTGCAACTTCTATTCAAAAAATAAAAATAAGACAAATAATTACTCAACTAGGTTACTAGGACAAAAAACAGTTGGTATACGTAAATTTGAGAAGTTCAAAAAGCTAGTAATGACAATTAGAGCCACATTACAGGTCACACAAAGAGGGAGAATTTCTAGGTAACCTGTGAAATGGGAAGTATTCATGCGAAATGTAAACAGATGGAGAAAATTGTCTTAATAAGAGACAGTGAATATGTGATAAGCCATTTTGATAATGGGATGAAAAATGTGAAAGGGACAATAAGTCACACAGATAAATATTTCTGGGCAATAAGAAGATAAAAATATTAAAATGTAATGTTTACCAATATTTTCTGTCAGACACTGGATTATGTGCTTCACCACAGTAGCCCCAATTCATTTTCCCAAAACCATTCTGTGATAATTTTATTTTCTGATAAAAACCAATAAAGGTATAGAATCAAATTATCTAATCTTTTAATTTACGTACCACTTTGGCTATACATAAAAACAAAAATTTGTAAATAAGAATTTAATTTAATCTTGAATGTATCGTTAAATCATTTTAAAATATAACTATGAATTTCCATGTCAACACACTTTGTGAAAAATAACTAATTTCCACACTCCCAAACTTAAAATGGAAGTCTTCCAATATAAAAACTTATTTCTAGAGAGATCAAGCACTTAAAAACGATTTCTGCCATAAAAGTCTTCATAGAGTTCTAGTAGTATAAGTAGTATTTAGATTTACCGCAATATAATAAAACAACATTTATGTCCAGAAAATATAAAACAGAGGTGTGGTACCCACAGCTCAACCTAAGTTTTCTCTAGTTAAGCACAGGTACACACATATAGTTACACACATAGGTACACTAAGATTATATAGTTAGTTTCACTTATGCATGAACTTATTTTGAAATTGCAGAAAGTATATATCATAGTAAGGAAAATAACCTTAATTTTCATTTTACGTGAGCACAGAACACCAGCAGAGATAGAGAAATCAGCTTATAATAAGGAACTAATTTAAATAAACTCTCTCTCTCTCTGCCTTTCTCTGTCTCTTTCTCTCTCTCTATATATATATATATTTAATACTGATGCTTCAAATTTGAAAGAAAACTCTCAACATCACCAATTTGGCAAATTCCTCTGGGTGAAACCTAAGGCAACAAGCATTTTAGAGGAAAGGAAAAGGAGAAGGAAAGTCATCTGAGGAAATTTAGATTAAATCCAAGAACATTAAAAAGAAGGATGTAAATAGAAAAACAGAATCTAATATTTCAAATGTGAACTTGTTTTAATTATTTATCAGCAAGTTGGTAAACTATTTAGAAGGAGATTAAACATAGTAACATGAACATTCTGTATATGTAAATGTCATGTACTTTATATATATATATATTTTTTTTATTATTATTTTTAAGATGGAGTTTCGCTGTTGTTGCTGGAGTGCAGTGGTGTGATCTCGGCTCATGGCAACCTCTGCCTCCCGGGTTCAAGGGATTCTCCTGCCTCAGCCTCCTGAGTAGCTGGGATTACAGGCGTGTGCCACCACACCCGACTAATTTTGTATTTTTAGTAGAGAGGAGGTTTCTCCATGTTGGTCAGGCTGGTCTCAAAATCCCGACCTCAGGTGATCCTCCTGCCTCAGGCTCCAAAGTGCTTGGATTACACGCATGTGCCCCCGTGGCCGGCCCTATTTATGAATTTACATTGCAGTGTAGTATCTATTCATATTGGTTGCCTATAAGTATTATTCCCTGAAAAAAAAAAAAAACAAAAGTTGGCAAGATAATCTGGTTCAGAATGTAAAAGACGTTTTCTCCTAAGATCTATGCTATCTAGTTAGTCAAGAACATTGTCTAATGGTGATTACAGCAAGTAATTACCATTTCTATGGTGCAATTATGAAGCCATAGACATATAAAGAAAGTTTGAGGGCACACATTGCAGGCTAATACATATAAAGTAATACAAACATCATACTACACAATTGCTAAAACACAGCTCTAATGAGGACTTAAAGAAAGTCTAGATCCTTCCTGAGGGAAAGGTTTTGAATCAGTTGTATTCAGCATTATAAAAAGTGGTGACTCTCTCTACCCCTTTAAAGGTAAACTAATAACAATTTTAAATGTAAATGCAATGTTAAAAACCTTGGAAGAAAAGCTTTAGCCTAAAGCCCAGTGGACTCATAACCCCAAGTTATAAATAAATTTACTTATCACAAAGTTTCATTCAGATTTGTCTTTCACAAACTTGTACTAGAAACACACAAATACCCATGTTCTGTACATGTTAAAATATATTCAGAGTCCAGGCGCAGTGGCTCATGCCTGTAATCCCAGCACTTTGGGAGGCCAAGGCAGGTGGATCACCTGAGGTCAGGAGTTTGAGACCAGTCTGGCCAACATGGAGAAACCCTGTCTTTTCTAAAAATACAAAAGTCAGCCAGGTGTGGTGGTATGCAACTGTCCCCCCCAGCTACTCGGGAGACTGAGGCAGGAGAATCACTTGAACCTGGGAGGTGGAGATTGCAGTGAGCTGAGACCCCACCATTGTGTTCCAGCCTGGGGAACAAAAGCAAAAAACTACATCTCAAAAACAAAAAATAGTGTGTGTGTGTGTGTGTGTGTGTGTGTGTATTGAGAAGACTCAACCCTGCTATTAGTCTTATCATACTGACCTTCAAACATTCTATTTTTAATATAGTGAAAGTAATATTTAATAACCAGTATTCCTTATAAATAGAATACTGTTTTCACCATTTTAATCAATGAATAAAAATGTTGTAATCAGTTTACTGGCTTTTTTTGGAGTTTGAGTGGGGCAAAAAAATAACAAAACAACACTTTAAAGTTAAGAGAGTGAAATAGTTACACACACACACACACACACACACGTATATATACATACATATTTGTGTATATAAATTTCTTCCAGATTGGTGAAGGTATTATAAGTTATCTTTTTCCCAGGGAATACTATATCCTCTTTGTATTCTGCAAATAATAAGTTCCACACACATAAAATAATGATGTTACAAAAATATATTTGAAAGGTTAAAATATTTTGCAGTTATAAATACTTTCATTATGCCAAATGTCCACTCAAACAAAAAATATATGGTAAGAATTTGGAGGGGGATGCCACATGCAGTTGGGCAAGTTGAACACTGTGCAATATGTAAGGAGGTGTTATTCAAATTATAGCCACTGTAGATTTAATATTTATTACAACATATTTCCAAAAGATAACAGTAAAATATATTGATGAAGAAAGAGGTATTTGCTATGATAGTCTTAACAGATAAGAACAAAGAAACTGGAGGAAGAACCAACTTTTTTCCATTAACATAAAGTTACCATAAGAACTAGGGAAGCCTTGAGGATGTACAGAAAGAAAATATAGTACATGAGAAGGCTTATTAAGGCTTTGAACTCATCACTAAATATAAAAATTAAATAAGATCTTTTGTTGTTCAGACTACAAGTAAATGGCTCAACTATTGTAGGAATGAGACTCAGTTTATCCACTGTAATCACTAATCCCAGCACAAACAGGAGTGGTCCTGTACAACTATGTCCATAGTAGATAGCCTTGTCTCTGCTGACCATAGTATTTTATCTTAAGTAGAAACCTGGCCAACAAAGACCAGTTCATAGAACAAGCTGGAACACTCGGTGTCTTTTTTTTTCTTTCCAATAATTTGAATTTGAGATTACTAAAACAGAGATAGGTGGCATTAATTCAGGAAAATGATTTAAAAATATTTTTCACTACATGCATAGAAAAACGAAGAAAGTTCATCTGCAGAAGAGATAAATAAAGTGCCTAAAGAGGAATACTCATTCAGAGGATTCCTGAGTTATACATGATTGGGTAAAGATATTCTATGAGTGTTATCATAGCTATGAACCATTGAATTACTTTTATTTATGACTTTAACATTTCTTCTCAGTTTTTTTGTTTGTTTTTGTGTCATGGTAGCCAAATTCTAGGAGAAGTGAAATTAGTAAATCTGCACATTGTTTAAAACACATGTCCTAGGCCGGGCGCGGTGGCTCAAGCCTGTAATCCCAGCACTTTGGGAGGCCGAGACGGGCGGATCACGAGGTCAGGAGATCGAGACCATCCTGGTGAACATGGTGAAACCCCGTCTCTACTAAAAAATACAAAAAACTAGCCGGGCGAGGTGGCGGCGCCTGTAGTCCCAGCTACTCGGGAGGCTGAGGCAGGAGAATGGCGTGAACCCGGGAGGCGGAGCTTGCAGTGAGCTGAGATCCAGCCACTGCAACTCCAGCCCGGGAGACAGAGCGAGACTCCGTCTCAAAAAAAAAAAAAAAAAAAAAAAAAAAAAAAAAAAAAAAAAAAAAAAACATGTCCTAAATTTTGGTATTATTAATTACAATAACTCAGTGCATATACAGAATGAAAGTATTTATGATAGAGATAGGCTCACCTAGAGAAGAAGTAGAGTGGACATTGTTATTACAATAATAAAAATAAATTCTTCAAATTTATCAAATACTTATTCCAGTAACTTTTTAAGATGGTCAGAAAATACAAAAATAAATAACTTCTTGTTGACAGAGGAACATTTTGGTCATATTTTATTATAATTTCCACATAGAAATAACAAATTCAAAGCACTTAGCATACTTTGACTCAGTATGTACTTGTAATATGCTAATTCCATCAGTTTCCACCACTGCTCCCACTTTCAGTGCAGAGTAATAATTAGGCTCTGAGTTTTTCTTAATTCAATCAGAGAATTTTTCATGAAGAGTTATAGCCCTAATTACTAGCTACTAAGTTTAAAAAATTAGAGTGTGTTATTTTTTAATTTTTTGGTGTATGGGGAGAACTATATGGGTTTAGGTTCCAGCAGATTATAATCTATAACCTGTCTACATTAAAATATCCTAAACCTTGAAAATATCCAAAACTTTCAAAAATTTTGATTAAAAAATAGAGCTAGGAATTCATTTCTTGCTTACTCTAGTAAAGAATAGTTGTATAGAAATTTCAGTGATGCAAAAAGGTACTTTTATAAAGGAAAATAAAGCATTCATCCACTTAAATAATTTATGCTATGCACCTTCTACTGGGAGCAAAATGACTAATATACAGTAAATACTGTTTCCTACGCTCAAACTCTGAGAGAAATTGCACTAAGTATATTAGTTACTACAATTTTCTTTGATAAATATTGTGTTTGAGGAAGGCTAGTGAGGATTAAGAATGTACAAAAGAGAGCAACTAACTCAACATCAGATAATTTTTGGAAGGATGTATTGAAAAATCAATTCTTTATTCATAAATTCTTAAGTAAGAGATAAGCAGTGTGAGGAAGTACGGAAAAAAATAATATATAATAATTATAACATCAAATAGTAAAATATGATAATATGTAAAAAAAAAAAACAACATTGCAGCAGCAGCAGTAGTAGTATTAGTAGCAGTAGTAGTAGTAGTAGTAGTAGTAGCAGTAATAGTAGTAAAGCCAGGTTTTCTAACATGAAGGACCCAGGGTCTTGCCAAGTAATTGGGAATAGGGCTGCAGCCAACATAGTTAATCTCTCCGTGGAAGCTGGGAGTCAGAAAAAGCAACCTGAATGCAAGGACAAATGAGGAAATAGTAGAGAATATCAGACACAGACTATAGAATGTCTCAGAAGTAAAAACTGGAGTGACAGGTCAAGATGGTTAGTCTGGAGCCAAGAACTAGGAAAAAAACTAAAGGTATTATTTACCAAAATATGCTAGGTACTTCTCATACTTCAATAAATAATTTAAGATAAATGTGTAGACATTTAAGAAGTACTATATATGCAATTCATACTGCATTTTTCAAAATGTAAAATTACCAGTGACTTCACGAATATTACCAATGAGAAAAACAATAAGGCTGGTAGTGTGGCAGATCTCAGAAATTATAGGCATTCATTCCCATAAGTCTTTTAGAATTTCAGTCATTAAACCAAACACTATAACTACTTGGTATAAATTATTTAAATTATTATTGAGAATTATCATGTACTGGACTTCATTATAAATTTTTACATTGTTTTAAATTAAAGGTTACAATGTTACCTCTATTTACTAATAATTGTTTAGTATATGAAATTTGTATAAATATAGAAAGTATAGATTGGTATTTAGTTATGTTCCCCTCCTCTCTCCTCTTTCATTCTGGAATGCATATTATATTAGTAATTTTTTAAAATAGCTAAATGTTGAAATAATGAATATTATTGGTGACTGTGAACGAAACTACCAAATATTTGTGTCTGTTGAGTTTATTGATGAATCTATAACACCTAGAACTGAGACACTTAATAAATATTTTCTGAACGAATAAATATAATTAGACAGGTTTATAAAACTCAGATCAAAAAACAATGACAATAGCACCTATTTTTTGAGTTTTAAAATGTTCAGCTTTAAATGAAATAAAATAACACAAATTTGATAAAAAAATTAACATTTAAAATTTAGATTTTAGCAGCTTGGTAATGAAAATTGACTTACTTTTTTAATTTAAATCTGGTCTCATCTTCTGGATCAGAGCTATCCAACCTGAAAAATCTCTTCAACATACAACAAGTAACTGAATTAAATTTAATGTATTGTTAAAGCCAAGTCTAAAATTTCAATAGTCCTGATAAACAATATGTAGCACAACAGGGGGAAACATTGCAAATGATATGGTCTGGTTCTGTGTCTGCACCCAAATCTCATGTTGAATTGTAAGCCCCAATGTTGGGGGAGGGATTTGGTGGAAAGTGATTGGATCACAGGTGCAGATTTCCCCCATGTTGTTCTCCTGATAGTGAGTGAGTTCTCTCAAGTTCTTGCTGTTAAAAAGTGTGTAGCACTTCCCCCTTTGCTCTCTCTATCCCCTGCTCCACCATGGTAAGATGTGCCTTCTTCCCCTTGACTTTCTGCCATGATTGTAAGTTTCCTGAGGTTTCCCAGCTATGCTTCCTGTACAGCCCGTGGAACTGCGAGTCAGTTAAACCTCTTTTCTTCATAAATTATCCAGTCTCAGGTTTGTTCTTTATAGCAATGTAAGAATTGACTAATACAGTTAAGTATTAAGTAGTTATTTTATAATATTTAATTATAAATCTCACAGCAATTATCACAGTTGAGTTAATTCTCAGGGCATTGTTAAACCTGCTTTAAAATGATCCGGAGCCAGAAAAACAATATCATTGCTGAAGTACAGTAGTTCTTCATTTTGGAATTAGAGATGCATTTAGAAATGTAAATTATCTATAATAATTCAAAATAGTATACTACAAACAAAACCTGATCATGTCAGTTCACCTAATCTTTTCCATTTTGTCAGATGAAAGATAGATAATGAAGTCCATTTAGCTCTGCCAAACTAGAAGGACCCATATGAATGGAGAATATCTTTTAAAATATATCAGTGCCTTCACAGCAAATATCAGCATAGCATAGAAATAACATACTGAGATAAGCTCAACCAATAAGAGGTGTTTCACATAGATAAACTGTTGCTCTTGCTACAAAATCTAGCCATGAATATGACACTTTGTCCCTGGAGATACAGAAGTGTTAAGATAACTACTTAAAGCCGTTAAACATCTTAATTGCATTAAGGAGCGATTCCACTGAATTTTAAAATTGTTTGATAAGATTTTTAAAGAAACAAACCAGTGACTATTAATCATTATTGCTTTATACGGAAGTTTATAGGCTGTTATGTAAGAAAAGTTCTGGATATTCTAAATTTCAAAGAACAGGTCTTTCTTGATGAAACTGTTGATCTTCAAGGAACTTTGAATGATTGGTAGTGGAATTGCAGATCTCTCTCATGTGCTAAGTCTTTCCTGACAGAGATCACATCTCAGAAGGGATCCTCCTTCTGGCCAGTATAGCAACTAAACACTGGAATCTTGTCTGTGATGTGGAATACCCTTCTATTAAACTGAACAAAATCTAGTAAAATAGTCTTGTGGTTCTGAAGTTTTAATTAGTTCTGTTCATTTCCCTACAAAATGTATATTTTATATTGTGGTAAGTTGAAATAATTTTACTTCATTACTTTTAATACTTTTAATATAATAATTGGTTTAAGTGTATATTAAAACCTATTAACTAGAGCTAAGTTTGGCTGAAAGTAAAAGAAGCACTCAAAAGAACTGTGTCTTGAGAAAAGCAAAACTTTCTCTCTCTCTCTCATATATGAGTCTAGAGTTGGGAGGTCTAGGTCTGTAAGGGAATTCTCCAGCTAGTGGTCTTGATGATTTGCTGAATATGAGGAGATTTTAAAATTGTAAGAATTGGAATAACTGTAAGATTTAGCTTGGGCAAGTGCGTGGCATGAATACCATTAAGTGAATACTATTAAATGAAGTAATTATACTTAATATTATAAAAATTTATATTACAAATATTAATATAAAAGGCAAAAAAGTAGGACAAAATTTGGATATGATGTGGTGAACTTATAGATATACAGAATTTTAAAATGTATATTTGGATCTTGGAGGACTGTTTTTGTATTATTAAATTAAAATATAGGAGACCTCAGTTAATGTCTGAGGCCATCTCTGTACTTTGAGTTGCTATATAATGAACTGCAACCTAAATTAGTAAGAAAACAAACCAAAATCTAACTTAGGAGAATATTATTTCATAACAAATAGCCAGGTTTCTACAAATTATATAAAACTGAGCGTCAGCCAATCACAGGCAACCAACTGATCAGACTTTCTCCCTCAAAACAAATGCCTCTTTGCACTACCAAATAAGGCAGACACCTAACTGTAACCAATCAGAGGATTTTCTAATTTGCTTCTGTGTTTGGCATCTAAAAGCCCACTGTTCACGCTGCTCAGCAGAACTCTCTGCATCTGTTCTGTTTTTGAGTGCGGCCTAATTTATCAATTGTTCTTGCTCAGATAAATATCGTTAATTTAATTTGTGTAAAATTTTTATTTTAATGGTCTGAAATGCCGTATTTGAAAATCATCTTTTTACCACTGGTAGTTTTGTTTGTTTTGTTTTTTAGAAAATTGATTCAATTTTATGTCTTGTACTATATATCGGGTAGTCACTATAAATTCATGATCAAAAAATAAGTGGCAAAAGAATCTTAATAGTGAATAGTGGGACACCCAAGAGTGTCACCAAGATCATTCTGCCCTGGATTTCCTATCATGTAATTTGTACATAGTAGCGCAGATAAAAAATGCTGTTATTAAGGGAAAGGGAAGTAAGAAAAAAATGTTCAATATCGACCCACGTAAATTATAGATGTCATCAGTACTTCCCAGTAGGAAGCAGAAGCATGAGTCCATACTCAAGGAAGAAGGTGATATTAGAAATAGAAATCTGGACATTATCACAATTAAGATGGCCGAGTATACCATAGGAATAGTTTATCAAAAAAGGGAGTGTATAGTGAGAAGATAAAATTAAAAAGGGATAGAGAACTATTAAGTAAAAGACATAATAATTAATGAGAACAGTAACCATATGGTCAATGAAATAGGATGAGGCATTTGGTGTCATGGAAACTGGATTAGTAGCTTATAAAAGAAGTGGAGAAATAGTATTGACAAACCTGAACTGAAGATCTGACATGTCACATAGGGGCCCAAAAGAGAAGGGGCAAGTTCTCCCCTTAGGGGCCTTGTGAGTGCAGTGAAGTAATGACTTATAATGGGTTTCTGGAATACTCAAAATGATGATAAAGGAAATTGAGGAAAAGTGGATCGGGTGGACTTGCAACCGCTGTTCAGAACCCAAGTTTATGATTGTTGGGATAGGTAGTCTCCTCCTTGCAGTCTTTGACTTCTGCTCAGCCACATAAGAATAGGAACGGGCACTGACTGGGTCTGAAACACTCCCATCCCAAGAAAACAAGAGTCCACACAGCCTGTGCTGGGCTTATCATCTGTGTGGGGATATCTTTTCCCGTTTCAGGCTCAAGGTGTGCTCCTCCTTTATCCAGGCTAAGCGTGTATGTCAATGACTCTCAGGTATGCCCCAGATTTTGGTACTTCCGACTCTATGGGGGACAGGTTGTAGTCCTTCCATTCTGGTAGATGTAAGCCAGTTTCCCTGTGTTGCTTTCCAAGGGCACCCACTAGCCATGGTGGACTGAGGCACACCACTGGAGTTAATCTAGCTCTGTCTCTTCTCTATGGAGGAAACACATTGTTGCATCCAGTGCTTGCCTCTATCGTGTTTTCCCTGGCAATTCTTATAGGAAGTTGCACTGAGTAGACGTGTTTAGATTTCTCTTCTCATTGGCTGGCTTTGGGATGACTTTTGCTATCTTTCAGGTAGTTGGAGTCCTTCCCTGGCATGGAACCAGTGCATGGAGTTCTGCTCAACGAGTATCCTTTCTGTGAAGGCAAGCTGCTGGCCACAAGACGTGGCCACAAGACGTGAGCCCAATTCTGTACCTGCCTGTGAAGCATTTAGTGCTATGAAGATTATGTCTCCTATAATACTGAGGCATCAATGTTCCATTCTTTGATCAGCTTGCTATCACCACTAAACACAAACTGAAATATAAAATGCTTCACTCAGTTTTCTGTGCATGGGAGAAAGATTGCAATTGCTTTTCTCTGAATCTTTATTGTTTGAACCCTAAGTATATCTTCTATGTTTTGTAACTTACACTTAGTTTGATAGTATGAATGGCCTACAGGTACCTGTTATTTACCTGTTGGTCCATTCAAATATGTAAGCTCCTGTTAGTAAGTGATATTCTCAAATGAGAAAAATTCGATTATTTAGTTGATTCGTTATCCTTTTCATTATCAGACAAAAATAAAATAAAATAAAACACAACAACCCAATATTTTTCTAGAAATATTGAGAACAGCAAATAAATTTACTAGGCCAATAAGTAAAATGTGATTCCAGCTTGTTTAATTTCTGGAAGGATATGACTGACTTTCTATATTGTTCTCGCCTTAGAGGACTGCCATAACACAGTGCCAGAAAGTGGGTGGCTTAAAACAACATAAATCTATTGTCTCATAGTGGTAGTTGTGGAGGCTAGAAGTCCAGAATGAATATGTGAGCAGGACCATGTATTTTCTAATCCTCTAGGGAAGCATTTCCCTGACTCTTCTAGTGGCTGGGAGACCCAAGCATTCCTTGGCTTTAGCAGCACAACTCCAGTCTCTGTCTCTACCCTCACGTGGTCATCTCTTCCTATGTCTGTATTTTTTCAAGGCGTTTTTCTGTGTTTCTGTTTGTGCTTCTTGTAAGAATAGCAGTCATATGGAATTGGGACCTACCGCAAATTATTAGGACCTCATGTTAACTAATTATATCTGCAAAGACCTAATTTCAAAATATTGTTACCTTCACAGGTACATGGCATTAGGAACTAAATGTATCTTTGTGGGGAAACACAGTTAACCCCTCGAAACTTCTCATTACTAAAATCCAATACTTAAATATTACAATGCATATTCCTTTATGCTATTTTTTTTCACTGTTTCACTGTTTAAGTGGCATGATCATAGCTCACTGCAGCTTCAAGCTCCTAGGTTCAAGCAATCTTCCCACTTCAGCTTCCCAAGTAGCTAGGATTATAGGAGGACACCACCACATCTGGGTAATTTTTAAATTTTATTATTTTTACTTTTTTTAGACACGGGGTCACTATGTTACCCAGGCTGCTCTCGAAGTTCTAGCTTCAGACAGTCCTTCTGCCTCAGCCCCACAAAGTGCTAGGATTACAGGCGTGAGCCTTCGTGCCCAGCCACCTTCACCTATTTCTGATACACCCATAAACTGCCTCTCCTAGCTCTCCGAAATGAGGCACAACTAGATGATTGATTACTGATCAATGCAATGATAGTTTAAGGGTTGAATATTAGTCCTAACCCTGGCTGTAGAGATTTTAGAGGCCACAACTTTTAGAAGCCACAAGTGGCTTCCATAACAATGCAATCCACTTAGGTGACAGAGCCACATTTAGGAAAGAGCTGCCAGACACTTCCACGTTGGACTTCGTGTGCAAAAAAAAAAAAAAAAAATTATATATATATATATATATATATAGAGAGAGAGAGAGAGAGAGACTTTAGTTGTTAAGTTAATAAGGTGCAGACAGCCTACCTTGACTAGTATGTGCATTTATATTAAGAGGTTGCATTGTCAAATGTTCGTTATAGAATTATTTAACATGTTATCTAAAATGAAGGCCAATAAATGTGTATAATTCTCTCAATCACACAATTTACAGTTCATGTTATATTCATAGAACTAATATCTCAAGGTGTAGTCTATCTCAATGAGCAATATACATATATTTTTAATTTTCAGCTTTTATTTCAGATTCGTGGGTACATGTGGAAGTTTGTTACCTGGGTATATTGTGTATGCTAAGGTTTAGGGTAAGAATGATCCTGTAACCCAGGAGGTGAGCATAGTACCTAAGAGTTAGTTTTTCAACCCTTTTAATCCATCCCTTCCCCATCTAGTAGTTTCCAATGTCTATTGTTGCCATCTTTATTTCTATGAGTAATGTTGAGCTCTCACTTATAAGCAGTGTTTGGTTTTCTGTTTCTGCATTATTTCACTTAGGATAATGGCCTCCGGCTGCATCTCTGTTACTGCAAAAAAAAAAAAAAATTATAATTTCATTATTTTCTATGGCTGTGTAGTATTCAATGGTGTATATGTACTACATTTTCTTTATTTAATTCCCCAGTGAAAGACACTTAGGTTGATTCCATGTCTTTGCTATTGTGAATAGTCCAGTGAGCAATATATTTTTAAAGAGTAAAATAAACCTGTGATAAGCAAATATGTCCCTAAGTATTTTCAATGATTATAAAAGTGAATGAATAATTTTAACATAAATGGTATTTAAATATCTGGAAAGTAAAAGTTTTACCAGATTTTTCTTCTGGCAATGATCAATTGTGATTCTCCTTCTTATCTATTTGGAACACATATAGGTATGTGCCATGAAAACGTGTTTAGACTAGTGTATCTGTATTCACATCTTTATTCATTTATACATTCACACAATGGCTTAACAGATATTTTGGCACCTATTTTGTTTAATACTTTGTTAGGAGTAAGGTGTCGCATAGTGAAATAAATAGGCAGATTCAGCTTGCATTGAGTTTACAGAACATGACAGAGAAAGGAAATTAAATAAACACAAGGATGCAGTTGTACACACTTGCAAAAGTGTTATGAAGGAAATGCAGAGGGAGGTTTGAAAGTATACAGCAAGGGAAAATTATCTAGTCTGGGTTGGCCAGAGAATGTCTCCATGAGAAAAGGATATCTGAGCTGAGCTCTAAACACTGAGGAGAATTAACTGAACCGAAGGAAGTGGTAAAAAGTATTTAATGTGGAGAAAAGAAGCAGTCAAAGGCATTCGGGGGAAAGTTATATTTAATTATAGGAATATAGAGAGCATGTAAAAAATACGTAAGATGAGACTGGAGCAAAGGTAAGGGAGAGAAGTGACTGGAAGCTGCTGGACCTGTTTGAGTATATCTGCATAGAGGAAGTAGTATTAGAAAGAAAACCTGAGTGTGTCCAAGGACCAAGAAAGAAATATTGGCAAGCTTCTTCAATTAGTGAAAATAATAACACACACACGCACACACACACACACGCACTGAAAAATACAAGCACTAATATTATTTTTAATCTGACAGTTCATAATCCAATTGTGAGGATATTTAAGAAATCTGTTAACAACATACCAATCCTTCAAATAAACTCTTATGTTGAAAAACACAATGCCTTTAAAATAAATAACTATAACATATGCCAATATTATTGTCGTATACAATTTATCTGTTCTTCTAAACATAATGAACTGAACAGCTCTAAGAATTGATTTTTGTGGGCCCGGCATGGTGGCTCACGCCTGTAATCCCAGCACTTTGGGAGGGTGAGGCAGGTGGATCATCTGAGGTCACGAGTTTGTGACCAGACTGACCAAAATGGTGAAACCCTGTCTCTACTAAATACAAAAAATTAGTCAGATGTGATGGTGCATGCCTGTAATCCCTGGTACTTGGGAGGCTGAGGCAGTAGAATCGCTTGAACCCGGGAGACGGAGGTTGCAGTGAGCCTGGACTGCGCCACTGCACTCCAGCCTAGGCAACAAGAGCAAAAGCAAAACTCTGTCTCAAAAAAAAAAAAAAAAAGAAAGAAAGAAAGAAAGGAAGGAACGAAAAAGGGGAGTTTGCGATTTGTTGTTGTTGTTGGCCAAATCTAGCATTTTAGAGCCATATTTCATATACATAAGATACCTTAAAGAGATATACGAACATGGAAGGCTTCAGGACACTGGGGGGAAGAATCTCAATATTTTAGCATATAAAAAAATAAACACAAGAGTAAATTTTGCATTATGGGAAACAGTATACCAGTTGGTAACACTAGTTATACTCCACATGTGCTTGCATTTTTAAACACGGATTTATATCTGAATCAATAATTCTGAGCCTTTGAAAGGCACTACTGAGATTCTATATTATTTTGTTATTTATTTTTAAGCTCAAGTCAATAGAATCTCATCTTAATGCTACCTCTAAAGTAAGGTGTTCCTACTCTTCACCAAGATCATCTGCCCTCCCCTTCTTAGTACAACTACAGGTTCAGCCTTTTGATTCCTTCAACAGAGTTAAGTGAAGAAAGAAAATGAATTACATTGTAAAAGACAGTTATGGGGCACTAATGTTCAGAAAGAACAGTGGGTATGAACATCATGTAGATATCCAACTGTTAAAAAGAATCTTGGTAAAGTGAACCCCAGCTGTGTTATTCCAGAGGGCCATTTTCACTTAATGACCATTAGACAGGCAATAAAGCCATTAGTGGATGTCTGTAATGAAGGAAACAACTGTCAGGTAAATCATGTTTTAAATGCCTAAGCTTGTAAGGTGAAATAAACAAAAGTAAGACAAAAGGTTATTTTTCAATTAACGTAAACCTTCTGTAAACTGTTTTTCATACTAACCTGTGCCTAGTAAAATTCATATATAAGTATATGAATTATATGTAATTTAATAAAATAGTAAAATAAATATGTAACAACATTGTTGATTATATAACAACATAAAATGAAAGTACCTTAAAGCAGGAAGGAGTATTAGTGAAAACTAGCTCACTCATTTATCACACATACTCTTACATCATGAATTCTATCTACAATTAAGTAAACAGGTGAATAAATTGTCATCTGTTTAGTGTCTGCTTGAATAAGTTAGCCTCTGCTTGGATAATTACGAAAACTGAAATGCACTGCTTATTTTTTAGTAGACAGTATTGCTTTCTAACAACTTATGATTAATGATTCAATGTCTGTACTCTCTAACTACCCCCACAAAATTTTCACTATGCTCTATAAGGCAAAGAAAAAAAATGTTTGCTTTCATATGACAAGCCTCTAGATATTTGGTGAAAGTGTGTGTGGTGGACAGGTAGCACCATGGCTTTTTTCTTCAATCTGTTTTCTAATGTCAATATTCTCAATGCCTTCAAAATTTTATTTTTATGAAATACATGATTATAGAAATCATGATCATATATCTTAACATTTACATATATACCTCTCAGTTTATTTTTAGAACACTGTTAATTTATTTCAATTAATTATGTGCATAATTCTTAATATTCTTTCCATGATATCTAATAATTAAAACTAGAATAAAGGATAACAACATTTTACTATGCTTAGAAATCTTCATATTAAAAATTTAGTTTTAACCTCATTATTAAAGAACAGCTAGCAATACTCTTACTAAAATCACAAAGTTAATAGGATCTAGATCTCCTACCTTGAGCAATTTCCATCTCATTAGGTCACAGCTATTTTAAGGTTGATGCGTATCTAAATAATAGAAATAATTAAGTGACATAAAATGAGATAAATTATTAACCTATTATACAGTTTGGATTTATTTGCAGTTTTTGATTTCAAATTTTCTATTTCTGTCTCTATCTCTCTGAGTGAGACAGATAGATAAAGACATAGAGAAAGAGACAGAGATAGAGTGACAGTTTAAGATTCATAATCCAAAACTGCGTATAAATCCAAAACATATTATAGATTATATATGTATTTATAGATAGATATATGTATATATAGATAGGTATATATAGATATACAGATGCAGAGTTACCGATATATAGTTATCTATAGAAAACTCTATAAATGTGTAAACTCTATATCTATTGATATATAGATACAGATATACAGACACAGTTATCTTTATTTATATATAGATATATATATCTATAGAAATCTGTAGATCTAGATATCCATTTATATCTATTTATAGATGTCTATTTATAGATTTGTGAACTGTATGTACCTATCTAAACTATAATATATCTATCTACCTAGATATAGTTATCTGCTTACAGATATATCTATCTACTTGTCCATGTAAGATTTCATATACATATATATATAATAGATACGTCTAGATAGATAGAAATAGTTTACATTGATTTATTTATGTATATAATGTATATACAGATAGATAGGTATAGAGAAATATATGGTTTACTCATATGTGTATATCTATCCATCTACCTGTATGGAGAAGGAGAGAGCACAACTTAGCCTAATTTATGTTTAGAAATAAATAGGCCATGTATTGAATCTATCAGTCAGTTTAACAACCTTTACCCACATCATATCCTACCATGAATTCCTTAATATTAGAGGAAATGTATGTGTTTAGCTTTTTTTGTACAATGAGAAAGTGAGGTAACATTAGCTGTCCATATATCTATTTATGAAACTTATATCTTTGTATTTATGTATGTATATCTATTACTTTGCTTGCAGTGTATCATGAACAGGAAATAAACTTTTGGAAATATTGAAAAGGTAGAAAAATGATGAGCTTAAAACGGCCAGAGAAAGTCAGATGTTAACACTTGTACAAATATATAATTGTGGAAATGGGGACACTCCTAAGCATGCTACAAGCACAGATTCTAAAGATAAAATAAAACCAGGGAGGTCCTTCTTGTAATAGTCAGGATGGCAATTGTGAGCCTGCATTAGTAGCACTAGATGATTTGGCCCTTTTCCTTTGCATTACACCACTTGTCCTAGCTAAAGTAAACAGGCATGTTTGTAGCCCTGTCCTTCTGCCCCCACCCCCGCTCCCCAGTGGTGGGGTTTGGGAGTAAGAGAAGCAGAGCAGGTATTCTAGGTTATACGTAAAGTCTAGGAGGAATGTGGAGACCTGACATTCAGAAACCAGCACAGACCAGCTGATCCCTGGCATCAGTATTTGCAACTGATTGACAGAGATGCAATCAGAAATTCTCATAGCAAAGATGAGCAGGCAACCGAACATCATTTTGAAAACTCAACACTGCCTAAAAGAAACAAAAGCTCACCCAAGGAAAAACAAGCATTCCAGTTCATGTGTAAAATAGTGGTTTAGCAATTTAAAATATGGGCATCAACAAAAACTCAGTATGGTAGAGAGCCTATTTGAGTGTTAATTCGAACAAACAAACCTGGAGAAATATCAGTTAGATAGGGAAATTTGAGTACCCATTGAATACTTGGTGATGTTATGAAATTATTGTAATTTTTGTCTGATTATGATATGGCATTCACCTCGTAAGGAAAAGATCTCTTATTCTTTGAATGCACACTAATACGTTTGTATCTAAAATGACGTAAGTTCTGGGATTTTCTTCAAAATATATTGACAAGTAGTTGGGTGATATGGATAGAATTAGAAATTTAAGAAGATTGTCCATAAAAAGAAAATAAAGTGTGGATGAAGGGTACATAAGACCTAATAATACCATTGTCTGTATTTTGCATATAGTTTATATTGAGAAATAGCAGAGGATACAAAGGTAATGAGTTACAGAAAAGATTTTTAAAAATTAGGGTAATTGACAGCTATACCCTAAAAATTGAGTGGTGAATGAAACCTCCATAATTTACAACTTAGTGTAATTGATATTCGAAGAGGAAGGAGTAAAATATGTGTGTTTTTTAAAAGGAGCTGAAACCAAAAACAACCACTAAGAACTTCAGCACAGCCCATTGAGTTAAATTAGAATGAATGCAAGCCAAAAAAAAAAAAAAAAAAAGAAAAACCCTCGAATTACACACATTGTAGAATAACGTTAAATGAAAGAGAATAAATAAGAAATTAAAAATCCTTTAAAGGTAATTAAATAGAAGATTGGCTATGCAAGAAAATATATATCTGTATTTTAATGCTAGACTATTAGTGTACAAAGGAGATGACAACAATATATCTTCGGTAAATAGTTGTTAAAAAAAATACTGAATTGATTTGCGAGGCTTGGGGAAAATCAGATTTCAGGGGAAAAAATAAAACAATAACAGCAACCAAACAAAAAAACAAGGGGACTAACTGCTACTGAGATTTTCTGTCACTATAGTTCAGTTAACTGAGTCATTCATTTAATTACTTTTCCTCCCTTTTATTGTTTTTCTAAGGTACCAAACACATGGCTAAAGTTTTTTCATTTGCTTTCCTCATGCCTGTTGGTAACTGTTAAACTCCCATTCACCCTCCTACCTATTTATTCAGGCTTTTTCTCGATTGTGATATTATCAGAGAGACTTTCTCTAACCATATTACCTAATGTAACTGTTGCAGCTCCACTCAGCATTCTCTATTTATTTGGTGGCTTCATTTTTATACACACAACCTCGTGACATTATTTACTTATTTATTTGCTTGTGTATCTTTCCCCACAATGACGTAAGTGCCATAAAACACCCAGAATTGGTTTGACAAAAGTGTGAAGTAGGAGATATAATTAATTATTTAATATTCTGGGAAGGAATGAGCTGAGACTGCCCACCAATGTTTCCTTGGGAAATGATGGTTACTTGCTAATACACAAAGGCAAAAAAATACTACAGGATTGTATGTTCTTTATACTTTCTTTAAATGCTAAGGAAATAATACAAAGAAAAATGGCATGTGAAATTTAATAACAAATGTTTTTCACTAGATTTAATGTTGTGTCTCTAAATCTATTATGTACAAACTAAATTAACAAAATAAATTCAATCCTGTTTGTATTTCATCAAGGAAAATCTTATTTTCAAAAAGCCTACATCTTAAATTTAACATACTCTGAAATGACATTTTAGCAATTGAACTGTAAATTACAAATAACACCAATGTTATATATTCTTTATATATTCTGATCTTAAATAAATACAATAATTCAAAAAAGTGAGATCCTTGGTGACAACCTTAGACACTGAGTTAAATATTTATTATGAGAATTTTCTATGTACAAATAACTCCTTTTCTCCTAGACTTCTCTTTTTGATATGTATTTTTCATTACTTAATGGCGAATTGTTATTGGCTTAACATAATATACTTGGAATTTTTTTTCTCTTACCCGAATACTTCTCATTTGCCATCTGTGAACAGAATATAGGGATCTTACCTATCAGTGGCATCTTCCAATTTTCTCTAAGTTTAGCAGAGTAACAGTGTTACAAGCCTTCACCATCTGTCCACTGCCTTAACAAGGTGACCTTTACACCTAGGCTATGTAGTAGGAAAATAGGGGTGCTTACACTAAAAATGGGTAATATCTTCAATAGTAAGTACAACTTTGAACATTCTTCACATTCATTCTCAATATTCACTCTAGTGACTAGAGATGATGACCAAAGATTTTAACAACATAAATCTTGCTGTACTTTACTATTAGTTAATCAATGTAGTAATCTTAAAGAGTTTATTGTTAAGGTGCACAATTATTCCTTGATGTCAACTTCAATTAGTTACAACTTATGGGCATCAATGAATCACTTCAATATTTAACCTGTAGTAATATTTTCTGTCTATAATATCTAGCAAAATGTAAGAGTTTTGCAATTTACTTATTACATAATAATGTATTTATCACGGAGAATTTCAAGTTAGAGACAGGATATAAGAAGACATGGATCAATATTTGCTGAGTAACTTCTAGATGTTGAACCTTATTATAAAACGTATATATAATCTATTTTTCTGCAAATGCTTGTGAAGTATTATAACTTCAGTTTTACAAATTAGAAAACAAAGTCTCTAAGAAAATTTGGAATTATTTCAAGTTTACGCAAGTTAGTAAATTCTAGAGCTGGAATTAAAATCCAGTTCTTGTTGCTTTCAGAATAAGATCTATCTGTATCATTTTCAGATTTTGGTAGATTTTTATAACATTCCTCTCATTTAACCAAAATCAAATGCCTATCTTTGTATCTTTCCCTTTGAGTCATTTCCTTGAACCCTTCTTTATTTCAATTTCTTATCTTTGGACTTTGTTGAATTCTATTATCTTTTACATAAACTGTTTTGAAAGAATCCTCAAATATACATACCACGGTTTATAAAAATGTACAAATATTTATGTTTCTTTATAAACATTAGAAGAAATGCCATATTTGACTCATGGAGAGTTTCAGTTTATTTATTTCTCAGCAGTACACATTTGTTTTATGAATCTATTCTTCTCTGAGGTAATTTTGATGTAGATCTCTGTCTAAGAAAGACAGGAGATAATAAATTACATTACATGTTTTATTCAGTTAATTTTCAAGGATTTGTAAGTATTTACAATCATGTTTTATTTAGAACTGTATAACTCTCAAGTTAAATCGTAGGACAAAATGGACTACTAATGCTTTAGTGTTAGAAAACTTTGCATTTAGGAAGTTTAAATTGTAGGTTAAAGATACAATGCTAGATGAAAAAAAGACAATAAAATTGAGTTAATCTTCAGAAGAATTGAGGCTAGACTGGTGGAAGAGTCAAATTTTTGAGATTGCCCAGTTTTCTGGGACACATGTCAGTTGTACTCCTATATTGACAATATAGGTTTAAAATCTTTTGTTCTTTCTTGAGATAAAGCATATTGGATCATGAATATCTTTCCTCAATTTGTGCAAGAAGGGATTAGTGTGGTATGGTGCTTTCAGGATATCTAGAACATAATTCTATAAATGCAAGTCACAAATAAAAAATGTGCACAGGTTATATAATTTTTAAATCTTTAGATTAATAATCTAAAAATAACAATGACTGCCACTCTTGTCTTTCAAATTTACTTCCTCCTACAAAATCCTTTCAATCCATTCATTATACTAATCTCTTTCCTGACCAGACTAATTGCACATAGCATTTCTCCTTCTTCTTGCTTTTCCCATAATGTACTGCTTCTCATCTCCAAGGTCTTACCTTTACTCTCACTTCTGAAGATCACTATTTGCCTTTTAAAAGTCATCACAGTTTATGAGATAAGATAATATATGTTAAGGTACTTGAGAATATACAATTGCTTATGCTGTAATTTATATCTATGAAATATCAATTCCAGTTCTATATTTCCTAAAATAAATTAAGAGATCTCATGTGTATGAATGTAAGCATTAATACCCTCCAGCTTCTTATTTCTGAACCTTGTTATTGAATGATTCTTGGCTACATTATTGAGTCTTTGGATGAAGAAAAACAAATTTCCAGATGATTCATTTCTTTCTTTTGACTGTTGACTTTATCTAATCCAATATAGGTCACCATTCTTTAAATCTGAAATTACACACTCATTCCCTCCTTAAAACACTTCACTCAATTTCTATTGGAGATAGAATTAAAATCAAACTCTATGCTATGAAATAAAACTCTCTAACACTATCTCTTCCTTCTCCTCCCACACTATCATGAGCAGTGACCTTTATTTCCTTTGATATCCCATCCTCTTTGCTACCCGAGTGGCTTTCAATGGTCATTCCCTCTCTAGTTTGTGAGGTTTCCTGCTCTTATGTTGATCATTTCCTTGTATTTTTCAGAGTCCATTTCTTTATTTTCTTTGTCTTTTCTGTCTTTTTTTCTACTTTTTATCTCTTCTCTCCTTTAGATCAGCTCTAATCTCAAGTTGACAAGGATGGCTCCTCTAAAGATTTTATTTAAAGCAGGGAACTGTCAGTGCATTGTCATTTTCCACCTCACCAATTTGTTACTTACCAAAACATTGAGCTATTTTTTATTGTTTAATTGTTTATGGCTTTTCGTAGTAAATAAAGTGCAAGCTCTGTGTGGACAGTGGAAGCTTGCTTTATAGTGCATGGTTATATGCCTAAAGCAAGTGTTCAGTAAATACTTGTTCCATGACTGAAAAGAGTCCAACAATTTAATGAGAAATATTTAATGGCCTCCTCCTAACAGTCTAAATTATTATTAAAAATTTAACTCTGTCTATATTGGATGGTCATGTTCTGACCAAATGTTAGATTAGTTAAATCACTAACTTAATTAAAGGCCATCAGCAGATTTCTCCTTACTGATTAATTCCCTACTTCTTGTACAGTAGTTCTCCTGAATCTTTTTGACATCATTAGAACTGTTGCTCAACTACATCTTAACATTCTTAAAATTCCTTTTTATTTTCTTTTGGGATATCCTACTGAAAGGGGCTATATTAAAGGTCACTGACACCTTAAAACTCCCATAACCTCCATGGTAATGATAAAATAACAATACAAAATTGCAAATATGTGGAGTTCAATGTCTTCTATAAGTTGATTCCACTTAAATTATTTACCTTTTAATGCGTATAAATTCTTACTTGTCACATGAGTTGAACGACTGTCTGTCAAAAATAAGTAAATGTCAAACTGCAGGTTAAATATACATATTCCAAAATGCTTGGGACCATAAATGTTTTCAGATTTGGGATTTTTTTGGATTTGAAATATTTGCATATGTACCATGAAATATCTTGCAGATGGAACCCAAGTTTCAACATGAAATTCATTAAAGTTTCATAATCACTGACTTTATACACATAGTCTGAAGATAATTTTACATAATATTCAAGTTTTTTTGAGCATGAAGAAAAGGTTTGACTGAGTTTTGACTTCCACCTGTCACATGAAGTCAGGTGCTAAATTTTTCACTTAAGTCATCAGGTCATTAGTCAAAAAATTCCAGATGTTAGAGCTGTTTGGGTTTGGAATTTTCATATTAGAGATGTTCCACCTGTATTTTTTCACTTTAAAGTTATTGATTTTTATTATTCACTGTAATTTGAATCTCTTCAAACTCCATGTGCGTGTATACACACATGATATTGTTTGAATAGGGAACAATCGGTTCACACTGGAATAACAGCTTTACTCTAAAGAGTTATTAGAGATCAGGACCCAGAGCAGAGGAAAATGGGGCTCAGAACTGGGTCAGAGAAAGACAATCTAAAGTAGGCAACTTTAAGAGTTATTATGTTGCATATGAAAATTAAAATTTTATAACTCTCTATAGTCTGTAAAATTCTCTCTTGAGAACACTTGGACACAGGAAGGGGAACCTCATAGACCAGGGCCTGTCGTGGGGTGGAGTGAGGGGGCAGGGATATCATTAGGAGATATACCTAATGTAAATGATGAGTTGATGGGTGCAGCACACCAACATGGCACGTGTATACATATGTAGCAAACCTGCACTTTGTGCACATGTACCCTAGAACTTAAAGTATAATAATAAAAAAATAGACTGCTGTAGGACTGACTAGAGGTCTAGAGAAGTGTGTGATTGCTAACTAGGCCTCTCTGAGCTTCATTTTTGTAAGTTTGAGAGACAAGCAAGAGAAATAATTGTGAAAAATTGCTGCATAAGCTGTATGTACATTATAAGAGTAAGGGTTTAAAACATCTTTTTGTGGGGTTAGTTCTACTTTAAAATTCTTCTTGTGTGTGTGTGTGTGTGTGTGTGTCTTCTGCCAAGATATGTCCTTATCCAGTTCACTGCACAGTGCTGAGCACACAGCTGATTCTCAATATTGATTGATTTATTGAAATATTCTGTGGTTTCAATTAGCATTTGCATGACTTCACATATTTTTGAGTGCCAGGAATCTATAGTCTGGGTTTGCAATGCTTGTACAAAGTATATATCTGAGCTGAGATGGTGCCACTGCACTCCAGTCTGGGCAACAAGAGTGAAACTCCATCTAAAAAACAAAAAACAAAACACAAAACAAAAAATATATATATCTGTAAGAGTATATCAAAAGCAATAAATGAATCTTCTGGTAAGCTTGTTCTGTTGAAAATAAGTATCAATTTTAGTTTCCACAGGCAGGAATCTACAAAATCAGAGGAAATTTTAAGTCTATTTGATAATATAAATTATTCTAGCATTCTATGATACTCATAAAAATGACATAAGTGTAGAAAAGTTAGCTTACTGATAGCTTGTTTCTTTAAAACAAATTAATTTTTAAAAAAATTTCCAGTCTCTCTCTCTCTATATGTATAAAAATGAAGTAAATAAATATATATATATATATGGCATTCTTATTCAAAACCAGAAATGTGACTAGCATTTCATTTGAATAATGTTTTTCTACCAAAAAACCCCAGAATGATGGCTTTATAATGCATTATATCTGGTAGACAATATCCATAAATTCCATATACCCAGTTCAATAAACATTAATGGTCAGGTTTCATAACTGGCAAAATAACCTCTAGTTACCAGTAAAATTTATTGTTTCACTCACACTATCAGAGATTTACTTAGTGAATGTCATTTCTCTTAAGTTCCTTACAGTCTATTGCAAGATTTTTTTGTAATCTAAATTACTTATTCATTAATTTCTCATTATTCTCCCAACTCACAAGAGAGGATAAAATTAACTTAAGTGATTTGTCAACTGAAGCAAATATTTTATTAGATTTCTCCTACTTGAAATGGTTTTAGAATATCCCTAATATGCAGACATCTATGAATTCTGACTATTCCTAGAATAAAATTATGTAAAAGATTGATTTTCAATTTTTGTTATTGACTTACAAAACTACAAGCTCACCAAAAAATCAATGCTGTGATTAATCAGTGATTCTACGTTGTGAATGCTCAAGTGAATAGTAATCTGGATATTTTACAAAATGCCTTTGAAAGTTGCAAAACCAACTAAGTTTTGAAAGCTTTATTTTTAAACTTTTTTTTACAACAATATAAAGATCATTTAAATATACAAATATTTTCAAAGTAGATATCAATATCTACCTTTACTTAGGCACCAAGAATGTGCTACTTGTTTAACAGGTTTACTTTATTTGATCTACACATTAACTTCTATTTTGCAGATAGGAAAGCTGAGACTCAAAGAAATCAAGTACTGTGCCCAAATTATACAAATTGTAAGCAGCAGAGAAGGGTTTGGGTCAAGATTTTATTTCAAAGCCTGTGATGTTCCACTCTAAAATGTTGCTTTCCAGTCAGTAGACAACTAGGAGGAATAATGCACCAACTATTTTGCAAATGTTATAATTTAAATGCTTTGTGCAAATATATTTTTAGGGTGTGCTGCTCAGGCTCTGACTTCTTGCACTGCCCATAGCATTTCTGTCAATCCTTGAAGAGTGAGGAAGAGCCTTGATTATCCCTCTAGCCAAATTTGACATGCACCAGGAAAAAGCATAGTTCTTTTCATTTTTATAATTGTACGTATTTAAAGTATACAACATGATGTTTTGATATAGGTATATATAGTGAACTGATTACCACAGTTAGGAAAATCAACATATTCATCACCTAACATGGTTACTTTTGTGTGTGCATATGTGTATGTGCTTGAGAGAGAAGGAGAGAGACAGAGAGAAAGGAGAGCATCCAAATCTGCTCTTAGCAACTTTCTAGTGTAATACAACATTGTTAACTATAGCCCTTATACTGTAAATTAGGTATAAAACATATTCGTACTGCATAAGTACAAGTTTACACCCTCTTTGGTAAATCAGGATAAAATATAAATTGCTTTATCTTGTAGGAATATATAGACCTGACCATGCTTTAGGTTTATGTGAGCATCCTGCATCAGTGAAGAACAGAAAAAAATAGAGACATTAGTTATTTTAGGGGAGTGAAAGATAGACAAGACTATCTATAACATAGCTTCCCATCTAAAAATGAAAAGAAAAGACCATGAACTTTAAGGAAAATAGATTCCCTATGAATGCTAGATCTTGCCACAATGTCTGGTCCACATTTACATCATCTCTTAGATTCTTTATTCTATAGTCTGTCCGTTGTTTTTCTGTTCTCTACCTTGCTTTCTTCTGTTTATTCCCATCACGTCTGCCAGAGTGATCTAAGAAAATGGAAGTCAGATGCTATCACTCCAATGCTCCAAATCCTCCAATGGCTTTCCACCTCATTCAGAATAAAAACTAATATCTGTGCACTTGCCTAAAAGATCCTGCACTTGCCTAAAAGAGCTGGTGTCTTGTCTGCTGCCTCCTTGAACTCCAATAGAGCCCCTTTCCTTTCTGCTCACTCACCTCTAGTACTTATGACCCCTTAAATACACCAAACTTTATCGTGGCCCCAGGCCCCTGCTTTTCTATTCCCTCTGCCATGGCACTGTCACTCATACACGAACAGTCCATGCTTTCACTTCTTTTTGGACACAAGAGAAATGCCACCTTATCAGTGGAGCTTAAGCACATAGATTACTTAAAGCTCAGCCCCCTTTCCTTCAAAACTCCCTATATTTCTTCTATGGTTTATTTATCTCCATGGATGATGTCTCCATCACCTGATACACTTATTTATTTGTTGAATTTTAGTTTCTATCTCTCACCTCAAGAATGTAAGTTCCTTGAGGGCACAGATTTTGGTCTACTTTTTTTTTTTTTTTTTAACTGATACATCCCTGTCACCTTGAACATGGCTTTGCACAAAGTAAGTGCTCAATAAAAAATATGTTTGAATAAATGAAAGGATGATAATGCAGAGATGGAATTTTTAATGTAACTAAAGCTTATGGATTTAAATGTGAAGATTTAAATCTTTCTTGATTAAAAAATACAATTTTAAGAATTACAATAAAAGCACTTGCACATTGCATTGCCTTTTTGACAAAATGAGTATGCATAATATATGCTGAATTTTTCTTGAGTACTTTATAGTACTTTAGAAATATAAGTGAAAGCCCCAAAATATTCCAAAACCACTAGTTTTATAATTCCATTTGTTTTCACACTAAATAATTGTAGAACCACAATTTCACAGTACTTTTAAAAAAAGTATTACATGTTTCCTGACCTCTTCTCCACAATAAAGTGTTATTACCCTTATCCCATTTCTCATTATGATAAACTCAAAACTATCCAGTGTTTACTGGTGTTTCATGTCATCATAGACAGTTAGGCACTATGACTTCAAAATTAAATAAGACATCTTCTTTGCCCTGCACAACCATCCTAGTCTAGTAAGACTATCTTCATTTTCCAAAATTTGTTGCCCCCACAAAAATAAACCATTATGTTTGTTTCTATAGAGATATAGCCACCCATGTATCTGCACAAATACAGTAACATACATATAGACTTGAAAATAATACACACTGCTATGGTCTGAATGCATTTCTTCATATTCTTCTGTTGGAAACTTAATCCCTAATGACACTGTGTTAGGAAGTGAGCCTTTTGGGACGTGTTTCTGTCATGAGGGCTCCCTCCCCTGTGAATGGATTAATGACATTATAAAATGGACTTACAGAAGTAGGTTCTGTCTCTTCTGCTCTTCTGCCATGTGGAGACACAGACTTTGTTCTCTCTCTTGCTCTTCTGCCTTCTACTATGTGTGTTCAGAGTGAGAAGATGTTCTTTAGACCAAATTCTAGTGCATTGGTCTTGAACTTCCCAGCCTCCAGAACTATGAAAGAATAAATGTATGTTCTTTATAAATTACCCAGTATGTAGTGTTGTTATAAAAGCACAAAAGGGACTAACACGCCCACATATGCACATGCGTGTGCGCGTGCACACACACACACACACACACACACGTTAGAAAGACAGCTCAATTTTGAGAATACAAGGAGTCTCTCTTCTATGAAGCAGAGCTCACACAGCTCATGAAATTATATTGAGAATCGCTGCCTTTAATGAGTTTGTCATTTTTTTAAGTTCTCATATGTAAATTATAAAACAGAAGAAAAAGCACGGCTTATGGAGAGTGTCTAAAACAATTAATAGAAGAAAGTATTAGTGGCCAGTTGATTCTACTTTTTTTCATATTAAGCCTGTTTTATAATACCTACCTAAATAAAATTTTTATCAAGATAGAATGAAATCATTGTCTGGCACTTAGTAGGATGTTGTAAAATAGTAGTTCCTTTCTTAGTTTCTTTAGTCATTATCCAATAAAGAAGAAAATAATAATATGATCCTTAAAATGTTTCATACCTCACCATTGAAGAAAATACTCTATATTTAATCTGGGTATCTATCTAGCGTGAAGAAATTTAAAGAATGTAACATAATCTGAAAACTCATCATTCCTTTTGCCGTTATTATTTTACTTGTAATTTTGTCCCAGATATAACATGAAATCTTAAGTAGGCTACAATTTCAATAATTATATGTAGTGCTTTAATTTATAGATTTATCTGTTTTAATATTTTTTAGACTTTAGTATATTATCATGTGAAGTCCATGTCGTATTTCCTTTGAGCAATAAAGAATGAGAATTTACATGTGTCCTGATGGCCAGTAGCTAGAGCTGTACAGAAAGGGAGCAGTCACCACATTTACAAGAGACAGGCTTCAAGGCAAAGGGTCATCTTGTTAGTTTCCCATGGGGCTGACAAGTAATATTCTTTTGGACTGGTGAACCAAAAGCATCCTGACTGGGTGTAAAACTCAGGAAAATATATTAAGTGTCAAGTTGTGATTTTCCAGTTAGATTTTGTAAGCCAATTTACTTACAGTAATGGTGTTTCAAAGTAATTTGATTTCTTAGAATCATCTTCCCAATATTCTGAATATATAATTTATTTGAAATAAAATTCACAGTACTATTTCTAAAACAGATTATAAAATTTTGTTCTTGGGTGTTATAAGTTCACATATTACACATATACTTGTGGAAAAAAAGAGCATTTGAAAACTATTTATAATTTATGTTATATCCCTAATTAAATTATGTTAAGACAAGCTAGATCTTAGCTTTTAAAGCCATGCATTTTTGTCCTAGATTTTTAAATGATCTGGTAATAATGCAGGCAAATGAAAGTATAAAGTTTTGGCAAATATGTCTCAAGATAGAAAGTGAAATGTAGTAACCTGAATTGAGAAAATATTTTAAAGTCTCCAAAAGTCCATGTCTCAAAAGAGACAATAGAAAATAAAATATCCACAAAGTTATGTTATCTATGTTTATATGAATATCTTACACTCCTCTAACTTCCAAATCTGTACTTTATAAACTATAATTTTACTATTTTATTTTGATCATACTGATTAAAGTTTCATGGGACTCACCTTACCCCATAGTGATACAGGCAAATTTTAAGTGCAATATGCAAAATGATGAAATTACTTTTTTAATACTAGGGAAATCTTAACGCTTTGTAAATAAGTATTAGTTAAGCAGTTTTCTTTTTAAAATATTCCAGTGTTATACAAAATAAGATATCATGCCACCAAATTGTTTTACTCATTAGAAAATATTATTGAAATATAATTACATATTAAACATATATATATTACATTTATCTATATCTATATGTGTATATATATATTTGTTTTCAATCTAGAAATATTTTCGTAAAAGAGATAGAAAGTGTTTTAAAAATCACATCATAGACCAGGTGCTGTGCCTCATGCCTGTAATCCCAGCCCTTTGGGAGGCTGAGGTGAGAGGTTCACAATGTCAGGAGTTTGAGACCAGCCTGGCCAATATGGTGAAACCCCATCTCTACTAAAAATACAAAAATTAGCCGGATGTGGTGGAGGGCACCTGTAGTCCCAGTTACTCGGGAGACTGAAGCAGGAGAATTGCTTGAATCCAGGAAGCGGAGGTTACAGTGAGCAGAGATCATACCACTGCACTCCAGCCTAGGTGACAGAGTGAGACTCCATCTCAAAAAAAAAAAAAAAAATTATATCATAAGTCCCTCAGCAGTGTGATTAACCAGACAGGACCCAATACAAAAGTGAAAATAATGGATGTTCACAAACCACTGTCAATATTCTGCACAGAGTTTGGGGAAGTAAAAAGACACACAAATAAAACTGGGCTCATCATTAATAGAAATTCATTATTTTAATGTCATTTTGAATTCACATACTAATGAAATTAACTCAACAATTTATGTAAGAATTCCTTAACTATACACACGTATTGCCAGATCTAAATCAAAAGGTCAAATAAACCAAGGAGGTTGAGTGGATTAAAATGGCCCCTGGGGATCAATGAATACCTACAATTGTTTATTAAGCAGTCACTTAGTCGCTGCTTAAGTAAAGTATACCTATACTGTAATGAAGATTAATAGACCCTGAATGGTTATGTGTATTTCTTTTAAGAGGTAGGAAACCTTGATTATGCATGAGATAACTTAACATTAGTGCTATATGGTATTAAGTTTCAATCATTTTTGGGGAAAAAAGTCACTGCAAAACATTTTTTATTTAATGTATACATCGAAAATTCTATATAATTATTTTAAATGATATTCTCTAATTTTAAATAATATTTGTATTAATGTATGATATGGTTTGGCTCTGTGTCCCCACCCAAATCTCATGTCAAATTGCAATCCCGGGTGCTAGAAGAGGAGCCTGGTGTGAGGTGACTGAATCATGAGGGTGGACATCCATCTTTTTGTCCTCACGGTAGAATTCTCATGAGATCTGATTGTTTGAAAGTGTGTGGCACCTTTATATTAGCTCTCTCTTCTTCCTGCTCCAACCATATAGGACATGCGTGCTTCCCCTTGCCTTCTGCCATGATTATGAGGTTCCTGAGACCTCCCCAGAAGCAGAAGCCTGTACACCCTGAAGAACTGTGAGCTGATTAAACTTATTTTCTTTATAAATTACCCAGTACAAAAATGGACTAACAAAATGTACATGGATACATCTTATTAAAATTAATCAAAGACAAAATCACAGGAGCCATTATAAGGCATGAACTTTCAAATTTGAGCATAATTAGCTATTCAAATGCTTTTGTTGAGTATTATCATGTATACACAAATTTCTAGATATTGTAGAAGGCTTGCTAAAAAGATACAAAAAATCAAAATCACTTTTCCTAGAAAAGTGTACATTTAATTGCATTTGCTTAGAAAATAGTCACTAAAAGTGAGAAACTTTCAGTCTAGAAAATTCTTGAATGGTATGAATTTTTGTCCGTTCCAAAACTCATGTTGAAATTTAATCTCTGTTGTGGTAGTATTGAGAGGGGATGCATTTAGGAGGTGATTGGGTCTTGAGGGCAGAAACTCATGAATTAATAGATTAATGGGTTATCATGGAAGTGGGATTAGTGGCTTTGTCAGAAAAGGAAGAAGGACCTGAGATAGCATGCTTAACCCCATTGCTATGTGATGCCTGTGCAGCTCCAGGACTCTGCAGAGAGTTCCGCACCAGCAAGAAGACCTTCACCAGATGCAGTCCCTAGACCTCAGGCTTCTCAGCCTCCATAACTATAATAAATACATTTCTTTTCTTTATAAATTACCCACCTTCAGGTATTCTATTACAAGTAACAGATAATGGACTAAAACAGATCCAAAGCCGATTTTGCTTATTGTTTACATATTTGAGTTGTAGAAACTTTCAGTGTGATATATTTTACACCATGCTTGACTTAATAATTATGCAGAGAGTTTTGTATTTGGGAATTACAGTAAATACTTGAATATTCTACAGATTTTCCGTATCCTGAATAATCTTTTTTGCTTACACACTTTCAGGAAACTATGGCAACCATAAGGATATTCATTTGAAAGACTGATTGATTCGACTGACAGTTCAATTTAATTCAATAGTGTTAGAATAATTAAATAGTTTCTGTCTTTAAAACAAAGTGTGTTTGTTAGGATTGTTAAAAGTGGTCTTTACTATGTCAATGTCTTCTTGCCTATAAGCTTGGTTATCTTAAATCTTAATTTAATTGACTCACAAGTCAATTATTAATTGTGGCTTGTTAAACAATCCTCTTTCGTGAGTTCTTCCAGCAACCTGCATGTAACCAGTTCCTTCGTATTTGTTACTAGTTTGCACTGGACCTAAGTGATCAATCAAAGTTTTTTATTTTTGAATAACAGATAAATTAATTAGTGCAGTATTTTACAAAGTATATTTTTCAAGGATTTTATCTAATATGCCAAGTTAAGCCATAATTCCAACCAAATTATTTTCCTTCCTCCTTTCCTCCCTGTTTCTGTCTTTCCCTCTCTCGCAATCTCTCCCTCTTTCTTTTTTCTCCTTCTCTTCTCATCCTTCTCACTTTCCTCTCTTTCTCCCATTTTTAAAAAATTTTATTTTCTCCTTCATTTTCTACATTACTGTAGTAGGGTAACAATCAAGTGAAAATAATATAATCATCTTTGTCAATCATTTCAGTTTAACATTACTTCATGAATAGTTTATTTCTTAAATTTGAAATATTTTCATTTGATAATTAAATTGAATTTTATTTAAATATATTTCCAAGAAGAGTGATTTTTTCAAACTTATATATTGTATGCAGATTGACAAATATAGAAAGGTACCTATATTTACATAATAGGTTATGGCAGTGCTTTAAACCTACTAAATATTACTACAAGACTAATAAATAGGCATCATTCATTATCTGCTAAATGTGACAATATTTTTAATTCATGTTTCTTTATACCACAAATTAATTTTACATGTCCTTTGGGTTATATAAAATATTGTCCTCTAAACATATAACTTTTAACTGTGGAATATTCTTGTTAGTATTGCAGAGAAAAAGGAACTGCAAAATTAAATTTTAGAATAACAGCAAATAAATTTTTAGTACAGTTTTTGAATGGTGATGGATATTAACTAATGAAAAAATATATAGAGAGACTTGAATTATTTTACATTATTTTAAATAAATCAAGTGAGATAATCCATGAAGCACTGATTTCTATATATATTAATTACATGCACTTCAACTTTCAACATTACTTCTGATGGAAAGTGTCCTCTGTCCTGTTTGTGATGTGTAATTTCATATACTATTTTCTTCCCTAAGGGAAATACTTACTTGATTCCATTGTTGGATAAAAATGATCTGTCACCAACGTTGGCTTTAAAGGGGTTTTGCTTAATAAACGAAAAACAAACAAAAATGACTGAATGCTGAGAGAAAAATCAAGGCACAAGGGATTGCAGTCCAGCTGTTGTGGCATAAATCAATATTTAAAAAGCACTATAGTAATTTTTTTCCACTAAAAATAGGTCTTTTGTGCACTTAATTTCTTATTTTATTAAAGTGTTCAACTTTGTCTAAGGACTCCAAATTTAGCTTTGGTTTCTGGTTATGTTTACAGCTCAACCTTGGGAGTAACTGAGCAGTAGTGTAACTGCACTTCAGTGGTTAATTCCTATGCTCTGTTGGGGGTTACCGAAACTGTGAATTTCATGACTGGACAACAACCATATTCCTGGTTGAGTTAGGGAACACGTTGCATCTCTGGTCCCCTTGTCTTCAACAAAGATTACCAGGTTCTATTTTATTTTTTATTTTTATTTTTATTTTATTTTTATTTTTATTTTATTTTATTTTATTTTATTTTTTGAGACGGAGTCTCGCTCTGCAGCCCAGGCTGGAGTGCAGTGGCGCACAGTCTCTGCTCACTGCAAGCTCTGCCTGCCGGGTTCACGCCATTCTCCTGCCTCAGCCTCCCAAGTAGCTGGGATTACAGGCGCCCGCCACCATGCCCAGCTAATTTTTTTTTTTTTTGGTAGAGACGGGGTTTCACCATGTTAGCCAGGATGACCAGGCTCTATTTTAATGGCTCATTAAAGGAAAGGTTAAAATATTCCAAGTAGTCATGTCCTGAAAGTGATTGCAATCATCACCATTCTAAATATAGATACGAGGAAAAAACACATCTTCTCCAAACACCCATTTGCAAGATAGTAAGTAGACTTTGGCTATTCTCATTTATTGCCTAAACTCTTCCATGCATAGTATACAATGATCTATGTACTAGAAGGTTATGCCTTGAAATTCTCTTTTATCATTTTATTCCATTCTTGATTTACACTGATAACAGCTTTCACTCCGAGGCTACACACCAAATGCACTGATTTCGCAAACCCCGTCCCCCGTGTTCAGACGTCCATCTTCAAATTTCTACCGTGTGCCTCTGGCCCCAGGGGTGAAGCACTGCCTGGGTGCATTAATAGCAGAATCACAATGTAAGTGTCAGGATGGTGGCATCATCACATTTTGACGCCAGCATCCCTGTTTCTTCTGTGTCTCACTACAGAGAAACTAAGGCTAAAGGTTAAAAGATACGGTTTATTAAATAATTCAAGCCATTAACCTGCAACCTGCAAACTGATGGCAGCCTATTAAGTTTACACTGCCATGATTCATGCGTAGTGTTTACTGATGCAAAAGCATAATGCCTGTTTTCTTTCCTTGTATTGCTACACAGTAATGTAGTGAGGAAGGAGGGTGGAAAAAGGTGACAAGACCCAAGCAAGGGGACAATAAGAGCAGCAGTCTCACTTGCATAAAGAAGATTGAAGCCTTCCCTCCCTCCCTCCATCTCTCCGTATAGGCCCCAGTGCACATCTGCGTCACTTATGGGGGAGGAGGAGGCTCTGAGGCAGAGAGAAAATTGTACTGTGAGGACCTTGACAGCTTCACAGGCGGGCTTTTTCTTTTGCCTCCCTATATGCGTTAGAATATCTATTTTTCTCTTTTACGAACTGACTATATAAAACCACCTCTTCTAGCATTGCAGAAAGCAATTGACTTTCTCAGAGCCACCCGGCAGGCTATCAGGGCATCCTCGAAAAGGCCAGGGACAGGGGCGCAGGTGTACCAAGAGAGCTGGCGAGGGGTACGCTTCCTCGAGACTTGGGTCTCTTCTCTCTGCGCTCTCCAGACACTGAACTCTGAGCTGCAAGGACAAGAACGCCACCACCTTCCCTACTAAGGCTCTGCCACAAGCGCATTCCAGAGAGGTGTATCCATCTGCAGCCGCCTCCGGAGCTTCGGAGCGCTCAGACCTCCCTCCCTCACGCATCTCCAGCCTAAGGGTTGTCCCACCTCGCCATAACCACGGGGCTCCCTCGCGGGCATCGAGGATTCTCAGCCTTTGGCGTCCCAGTCCTGCCTCTGCTCCTGCCTGGTGGTGTCCCCACGCCCAGGTCCTGTGGATCCAACCGAGGCTGAACCGCGCGGCTTTGCCGTCCGCGCTCCAGCCTTCGTCTGACAGGGCGCGCAGCCCGCCTCGCGTCTTCTGGCTTTAGGGGTGCAGAGGACGCATCCCGCTTCTTCCTCCGCCCCCGGGCTCCGCTGGCCTCCCCCACCTGCTGACCAGCCTACTCCTGCGTGAGCTGCTAGCCTTTTGGCTTCTGTGCGTAAAGCATGTCAGGCTCTGGGCGAAAAGACTTCGATGTGAAGCACATTCTGCGACTCCGCTGGAAACTCTTCAGCCACCCGTCACCGTCCACCGGCAGCCCGGCGGGGGGAGGCTGCCTGCAACAGGATGGCAGTGGCAGCTTTGAGCATTGGGGACCCAGCCAGAGCCGCCTGCTCAAAAGCCATGAGAGAAGCGGTGTGAGCACTTTCTGGAAGAAACCTTCCTCCTCTTCCTCTTCATCGTCCTCTCCGTCCTCTTCCTCCTCTTCCTTCAATCCGCTGAATGGCACCCTGCTTCCAGTTGCCACGAGGCTGCAGCAAGGGGCTCCTGGACAGGGCACCCAGCAGCCAGCCAGGACTCTCTTCTATGTGGAATCCCTAGAGGAGGAGGTGGTGCCAGGCATGGACTTTCCTGGACCACACGACAAACGGCTGGTTCTGCAAGAGCTCAAAGTGGAACCAGACAGCTCGAGCCAGGCAACAGGTGAAGGATGTGGACACAGGTACAGTAAGTCCCCATGGGGCTTCCAAGCGTCTTTCAATTTCCACTCATTTCACAGCGTGTGCTCTGTGGTTACTAAGTCTAGAATGTTTCAGGTTGAAAATGTGCGTTAAGAGATGCCAGCCTGGTTTTGATTACTCAAGTTCTAATTTCATTACAAGTTTGCTCATTAATTTCTATTGGTTCAGACACATCATTTTTCTTTTTGGAAGTTTTCAAAGTTATAGGCACCAATTGAACTTACATTCATTTTTGTAAGTCTTCAAATGGAATAGTTCTCATATTCCTGAGATTATGGTGTTCTTCTGTCATATACATTATATCAGTTGTTCCGTTATATGGAGGTGAAAACATCATCAGAATGCATCTCATATATTGGCCTGGTAACTGACTTAGCATATTGTCTAAGGTCCCTGTGGTTTGAATCTATTCCAGGAGTAATGAGGTGGACAAAATGAGGCCACTGGACAGCAACATTATTTTACCTCTCTTTTTGCTCCTCAAATGCAGTCGTCTTATTCTCTGTCCCAACTTCTCTTTTGGTCCTTTTCCTTTGTGTTCACTCTTGCCTTGTTCAGAGTAAGTCTTTGAATTAAACTATTGTGGAGTGCCTTTGCATTTAGCTGTTGTGGTTTGTTGGCTCAGTATTGAAATTGTGTCTCCTTGGTAAGCAGCTCAGTATTTATTTCTAGTTTATTTCTAATATTATGCTTCTTTGTGTAGAGTTCTGCTACTTTAAAGACTTATAGAAAATCCTTCATAGACATAAAACTCCCGAGTTTTACATTTTGAGAGAATTGACTCATTAGTATTCTAAACCACATCATTGCTAGTTTTGGAATATAGTCAGGATATGAAATGATTTGCATTTAGATTCATGTGATATCAGAATACATTATTAAAGAAGAACTACAGGAGAAATATAGAAAAATGATAATGAATATATTAAGACATTTTAATTACTACACAATAACAAATTAGTAACAGAATCATCTTTTTTAAACTTTTGGTTGATTGAATCAGTTTCTTATAAATTTGATTAAGTAGCAAAAAGAATAGATAAAATTATATATGTATAACCTATATGTGTATATATATGTGTGTATGTGTATATATGTGCTCCCTAATTATGCTAACATATGTGGTTATAGATTTAAAAATATCCTTAAATTTTTTCGATTATATGCCTTATATATATTTTAGTTTTAATTTCAGAGATTGAACATATTCTAATATTATATTAAGACATGTACTATAATGTAAGATAATTTTAATAAGGGAGAAGTACAATCTGGAATGACCAATTATGTCAATAGTTTTTCTATATATAGGAGACCTAAATATAAGTTTATCTATTATTCCATTAAGTGAAATATTTTATGAAAAATAATTACAACTTTAGGTACTATGAATACTATGAAGTGATTAAATGTTACTAAAAGTTATTTAATATACTAATTACTTATGATTTTATAATTTAAAAAATAAAACGTACTGAAATGTTTATACCCTTTTGTTGAGTAAATATAAACACTTTTTGTGCGGAATTATCCAGAAACATTAACCAATTCACCTTATATATTTAAAAGGAAACTAGGTGAAGTATTTATCAATTACTATTTTATTATAACTGATAGTTGTTAGACTCTAACAGCTCAAGAAGAAATTTATACATTATGTGTGTTTGTAAATTTTTAAATTCCTTGAATAAGCTCCTAGAAATATTAATGTTTCATATTTTCTTAAAGTTTACTTTATACCAAATACATTTAAAAATAAACAAGGCATATTCAGAATTAGTATTTTATAAAGACTTTCATGTAAGTTGGAGTTTTGAAAACATTAATGGAGTAGTGACTTAAGAAATTATAATAAATTAACAAATATAAAACTAGTAACAGAACAAACAGCTTAGGAAAAAAACACCAGACTTAACAAGTTTCTTACTTTTGAAAATACTTTATTATTTTTATTCACAAAGAGTTGTGAGTGATAAGAATTCCTAAATTAACCCACCTACCGACCAAAATCATCTTCAATGTTGGAATCAAATTATCTTATGAGATTTGGCATGTGTAAACTCTTGAAAATCAGGTCCAATTTTATTTTTAGTCTAGTTTCTTACTAGACAAATCAGTTAGCACTGTATGTATTTGATGGATTTATATGTTCCTAAACTTTCATAGAGAATTGGTTCTGTGCTCATGATTGATTGAAAACCACACTAATACAACTAGTAATTCATCATTATCAGTATATAATATTTTAATATGCAATAAAAGTAGGAATCACTGTCTAGAAGAGACAGCATTTCCAAAGTAAAATACTGAATGGAAATTTTATTATGCTTTAGAAATTTATGCAAAATAATGAGTAATGTGGATTTATTTTTTTTCTGTGATAGCATATCCAGAAAAGCTACATAGTGTTTATGATGATCAGCAACAACATAAACTATATGAACTCTGTATGATAATTTTTATCACTTAGGTCATTATTATATCACCAATGATGTCATTTTTAATAATGAGCATTGTGTTTCATAAATTCTGACATTTCTGCTAAGTTAATACTTACATATAAAACATGAGTTGGCCCTTTCTCTGACCTTGTATTTATTCATTGTATTAATCTTCTCTTTATTCATTTAGTTTCATACTAGTTAGAACATTTAGAACATTGCTTTAGACAAGTATGACTAGCTTAGCTCAGTTGAGTAAACTGGTTAGAACAGCAGATGGAGGACATTTGGGGAAAGTTGCTCACAATCTCAGAATTCTGGAAAGGTCAAATTATCATAGACTTGAAACATAAAGGTAGTGGGAAATATTGTGGTAAACCAATTCAGGGCCAAAACCCAACCTTTTTCTTACCTTACTAAATTAAATGCTCACTACCTGCATTCCACCCTAAATAAATCTCAGTGCTCTACTAACTTGACCACATAAACAATACTTTTTCTATAATAGTTTACTGGCCTATTAATCATTAATTTCTCTACTTCCCTGTCTAAATGATATGATTTCCTGGATATTCAGATAACCATGTATTTTTGTTTTGGATATTTCTGTCCAAGATTCCATATGTAGTAAACTAAAACACCAAAGAGCAATATTTATATTCTTGCATTTTATAGTGATGTGAGTGGGAGAAGACATGTCATGTTTAACTGCTTGCTTTTTTAGATTCTGAATTCTTACAAAGTGCAGTCATTTTATCCCATGGTTTTAGCTACCATCCATAAACTGTCTTTTCAGATTTGCATCTCTAAATCTAGCCTTCCTCTCCTGAACTGTAGTCTTACACAGCCACCTCTCTTCTTGACCTCTTTGATGGATGTCATAGGGTCCATTCAAATATAACATGTACAAATTGAGCTTATAGTTCTTATTCTGTCTTGTTCAATTTCCTTCTACTGTATTTCAGAGAATAGTTTTCTACAAATTAGTTTGTGCAAGCCAGAATTCCAGGATCACATTGGTCAATATCTTCTTTCCCCTCAATTTCAATATGCCTCCAATAATTGCTGCTTTTGCTTAGAAAATCTTCCCTATACATGTCCCACATCTCTTCATAGCTATTCTCTGCACCTAATCTAAGCTACTATCTTCTTTGAACTCTAGTTTTGCAACTTCCATCACTTATCACCTCCCCTCATTATCTTTGCCTCCTCAAGTCCATCCTCTACACTGAAGTGGATAAAAATTCAGAATGGTGAACTAGTTTTCCACATCCCTCACTCCCTCATTCTGCTTTTCACCCACCAAAGGATTTTCAACACTCCTTGATCACAGTTTATACTATGGACATCATCTGATTACAATCTTTACCATGGATTACCTGGTTCTGAATGACCTGTCCTTTGTCTGCTATGTAGGCCATTCACTTACCAACCTTCCCCTTACCCTCTGTTTTCCAGACTTAATATCCTTCCCTATAATTTTTCACTGCCTCTGGAACTCACAAAGTTATTTCCCCTCTTTGCATAGAGACTATCCTTTCCTTAACTGCTCCCTTCCTGAGTTCGTCCGTATTCATCACAGAGATGTCATGCATAAATGTGCTGTATCTTTCCCAGGAAAGGAGTTCTTGATCACCCAAACAAATTCATATCCTGTGTTTTCTCTTCTTAGAAATCTCTTCTCTACTTTTTAAAAATTTTCTTATTGAAGCTTGTAACCATATATTAGTATCTGTGTTGATTTTGTCTGTAAGTGAATTTCCAAGTGGAGAGGAGTATGTCTGTTTTACTCATCATTCTACCCCTATCATGGAGCAGGTAGTTACTCAATAAATACTGTCAAATGAATAAATATTTGATATAATCATATTGAGTGGCATTGATTAAGAACTTGCTTTTTGCCAGTTAGCGTGTTGAATATTTATATGCGTAAGTTAAAATTCATACCATCTTATAATCCTGCTACATTTATGTATGTCCCTGGTATAATGATTACATAGATAAGATGACTGAAATATAAAGACGGTAAGTAATTTTCCTAGAATCACAGACTTCTAAGTAACAGGGCGGGACTTTAACCCTTTCTATTTGACTCCAGATACCATATTGGCCATTGTGCTGAATCTTATTTCTCTATGCTTAGACAAACAAACAGAACTAAAGAAAAGAGGCAGCATCTGAGGTTATGGAGAAATAATTTTCTTTTTCCCTTGATGGAGATGATGTTTGAATGTTTAAATAGACTTCTTAAAATGACAGTCATAGGAAAATTCTAGGTAAGTCTCACTCAAAGATGACTTCTTAGCCCAAGTTAGAAAACACTTTATTATTTTCTAAATTATAGTTCATTCAGTGTATTTTATGTTATAATTAATAAACAATATGCAAATATAACCTAGAAATGGAAAGAAATAATTATTTTGGAGACCAAATTAGAGCTTTAGGATAGAAAATCTGCTTATGAAGGTTGGAACCATTGATAAAGTATTGTCAGTGAAAGAGAGCTTGCACCATTAAAATCTCATGGAAGTTAGTGGGACATGTACCAGGCACTTGTTTAAAATGATAATCATCTCTGCTTCAGTCAAGGGGAAAACCAACTTTGAAAATGATAAAGGACTATTTTCTCAGGAATGTGGTTCTCAAAATGTACTTTTATGAAATTAAAGTGAAATAATATTCATCTTCTTTACCACCCCAAATTTTATAGTGAAAAATAATATAATGGAACAATCTTACCACATTTTCCTTTTTTTTTTTTTTGCTAATTTATCCTAGGTTTCTGTGTCATATACTTTACTATTATTTAAACCAAAACTAGCAAAAATAAGACCTTATTTGAGAAACCTTATTTTATCTATGTTAGGATGAATTTACAAATGCTACATGGTATTCTACCCAGGAGCCCACAATGTCTAGGCACCCCACTCTCTGACCAAGTGTGCTTTAGAGGAACTAAAATGATCACAAAAATTAGAGCTATTCGCCGGGCATTGTGGCTCACGTCTGTAATCCCAGAACTTTGGGAGGCCGACGTGGGTGAATCGCCTGAGGTCAGGAGTTCAAGACCAGCCTGCCCAATATGGTGAAACCCTGTCTCTACTAAAAATACAAAAATTAGCCAGGCGTGGTGGCAGCCACCTGCAATCCTAGCTCCTTGGGAGGCTGAGGCAGGAGAATTGCTTGAACCCTGGAGGTGGATGTTGCAGTGAGCCGAACCCTGGAGGCGGATGTTGCATCACACCACTGCACTCCAGCCTGGGGGACAAGAGTGAGACTTCATCTCAAAAAAAAAAAAAAAAAAAAAAGAAAAAAATATATATATATCGCTGTTGAGTTGGATTTACAGGTACCCAAAACTCCAGAACTATCTGTGAGAAAGATAGTATAAACCTTGTATAAACTATACTTTATACTATACTGTACTTACATATGAATATAAGTACAAGATGCAGTAGGAATTTTAAATGAAACATGCAAGTTGAAGGACAATATTGTATTTTTTTCTTCTATAAATGTTTAATGAATATTTTGTAAACCATATGATTAGCCTTTCTATGGTACTATTTCAAATTGTTTATAAAAATAAAGAAAGCCTACATATCTAATCAAAATTGGCATCTGGCTAACATAGAATATAATACTTACCAGATATTTGTGTTTGTTGGTTTCTTTTTACGAGTCTCCAAATATAACTTATGTATCCTCAGATATTATGCTTCTCATGACTACATGTTAAGTCAAATTTTGATTATTTTTGACCAAGAACTCTTATAGAATGTACAGAAAACTGTTATCTGTAGCATATGTTGGAATTAAATCAAGTTTCTGAGCATAAAAATGGGCAGCATTTTAATCAGAGTCTCAATGTCATGACCAATACATCACATTATTGATTTTATTGTACCATCTAAAATAACTTTAGGTATGTTTGTGGTAGTCGTAAAAAACAAATGGTCTGAAATTTACAGATTGATTTAGGTCAAATAAGGATTAGTTTATTTTTCTTCATTTAAGATAGTTATTTAAAACTTTAAAGAAAATATCTGATGAAGATACAGATAATCTGAGCAAAATTAAAGATGGTTTTGAAGATCTTGAAATACAAGTATAGGCAAAAATCCTGTTGTATTAAAAAGGCTAGATGCTAGCTACGTTTGCTGACTTTTCAGGATCTGAAAACAATATAAATGTTAAAGAAAGATCCACAAAGGTCAGCCTCACTAGGGAAAATGATGCACTATGATTGCAGGAGTCCCTGAAAAATAAATTTTGAATGGAGAACCTATGAGGCAGATCATTTTGACCTAAGATCCTGTCACAGAAATGATGTTTTTTGAGAATAATCTGAGAATCTTCAATAATAATGAAAGGTGAAGTCAGTATATATTAATTCTAAATACAATCTTTTCTTATTATTTAGGTAGTTTTGTCACAATTCTGATAAGGTATGATTATTGAAACTCTTTCAGTTGTGTTTCATACTATATTTGTTGGTGATACTGTACCCTGATAGATTCTCTTGCTATCATTTTTTCTAAGTGTTACATTTGCTCATGTAAACTAGCATTTAATCTTGACTGAAATATGAAGGAATAACTTAAATTATACAATCAGAAAATTGGGATGGTTTATACTACAGGGGAAGGAAAGAATCCAATTATTTTATATTTTTTGAAGAGCTGGATGTCAATATCTCTTTCAAAAAGAAAACATCTGTTTTTGGTTGGTTTGTTTGTTTGGTAGATTATAATTACATTAAAATGCACAAAGGTCTCTTCAGGTTAGTATTTCCATCTAACAGAGCTTCAGAAAAAATAGAAAAATAGATTATGAGAGGAAAAGTATTTTTATAACTTTTATATTTAAATTTATGAATATAAAACATTCTGAGATTCACCTTTGAATTCTACTATTTTTGAAAGTAAATATGTAGTCATTTTCAGTTGTAATAAAATTTAAATAAGATTGCTACTTTTTCAGTCACTTTCCCTTTGATATAACATTAATAGTATGTAACTTAATTAAGCAATTATATAAATTTAATAACCAGACATAAGTCTTTTCATGATTCACTGATAATTTATAAACATTTATTTGTGTAATTTACTCTTCAAAAGGCATGACATTTTTGTTTGTTTGTTTTTACTACGTGGTAAACATTGTGATACCCACTAAGAAGTTGTATTTACTTTTTATTTTCGTATTTTTTTCTTTTAAATTTTAATTTTAGTTTTGGGGGTAAATGTGCAGTTTGTTACATGAGTAAATTGTGTGTCACAGGCGTTTGGTGTACATATTATTTCAATACTCAGATAATAAGCCTAGTACTCAATAGGTAGTTTTTTTGATTCTCACTATCCTCTGACCCTCCACCTTCTCAAATGGGCCCCAGTATCTATTGTTCCCATCTTTGGTGTCCATGTGTACTCAGTGTTTAACTCCCAATTGTAAGTGAGAACATGCAGTATTTGGTTTTCTGTTTCTGCATTAATTCACTTAGGATATCGGCCTCCATTTCCATCCATGTTGCTTCAAAAGACATTATTTCATTTTTTTTTAAAGGCTGTGTAGTGTTATATGGTATATATGTACCACATTTTCTTTATCCAGTCCATCATTGACGGGTATCCAGGTTGGTTCCATGTCTTTGCTATTGTGAGTACTACTACAAATAACATATGAGTGCATGTGTCTTTATGGTAGAATGATTTATCTTACTGTGGGTATATACCCAATAATGGGGTTGTTTGGTTGAATGGTAGTTCTATGTTAAGTTCTTTGATAAATTGCCAAACTGCTTTCCACAGTGGTTGAACAAATGTACTTTCCCACGTGTAGTGTAAAAGTGTACCATTTTCTTTCCAACCTTGCCAACATCTGTTATTTTTTGACATTTTAGTAATAACTATTCTGACTTTTTAACAATAGATATTTTTATTTTTTGTGAATGGAAGGGTGTTCTTGATTTGACTCTCAGCGTGGACATTGTTGGCATATAGGAATGCTAAGCATTTTTGTACATTGTTTCTTTTTATCCTGAAATTTTGATAAAATTGTTTATCAGATCTAGGAACCTTTGTGCAGAAACTATGGGATTTTCCAGGTATAAAATCATATCATCTGTGAAGAAAGATAGTTTTACTCCTCTTTTCCTATTTGGATGGTTTTTATTTTTTTCTCTTGCCTGATTGCTCTAAGACATCCAGTTCCATATTGAATAAGAGTGGTGAAAGTTGACTTCCTTGTCTAGTTCTGGTTCCCAAGTGGAATGCTTTTAGCTTTTGCCCATTCAGTGTGGTGTTGGCTGTGGGTTCATCATAGCTGTCTCTTATTATTTTGATGTATGTTCCTTTAATGCCTAGTTTGTTAAGGGTTTTAAACATGAAGTGATACTGAATTTTATTGAAAGACTTTTCTTCATTTATTGAGATAATTGTGTGGTTTTTGGTTTTAGTTTTGTGTATGCAATGAATCACATTTTATGATTTGCTTGTATTGAACCAACCTTGCAACCTAGGAATAAAGTATACTTGATGGTGGTACATTAACTTTTTCATGTGCTGCAGGATTGAATTTGCTAGTATTTTGTTGAGGATTTCTGCATCCATATTAATCAGGGTTATTGGCCTGAAATTATCTTTTGCATTGTATCTCTGCCAGGTTTTGGTTTCAGAATGAGGTTGGCCTCCAGTGAGTTAGGGAGAAGTTCCTCCTTCTCAGTTTTTTGGAATAGTTCCAGTAGGATTGGTACCAGCTCTTCTTTATATAATACATCTGGTAGAATTTGGCTGTGAATCCATCTGGTTTACGGATTTTTCTCGTTGGCAGGTATTACTGATAAAATTTCAGAACTTGTTGGTATGTTCAGGGTTTCAGTTCCTTCCTGGTTCAATCTTTGGAGGTTGTATGATTCCTGGAATTTATCAGTTTCTTCCAGGTTTTCTAGTTTGCATGCATAGAGCCAATCATAATAGTCTCTCAGGGTATTTTTTGTGTGTGTTTCTATGGGATAGGTGCTAATGTCTCCTTTGTTGTTTCTGATTGTATTTGGATCTTCTCTCTTTTACTTTAATAGTTTAGCTAGTAGTCTATCAAACTGATTTATTCTTTCAAAAAACTAACTTTTGATTTTGGTGATCTTTGTATAGCTTTCTGCTTTCAATTTTGCTCAGTTCAGCTGTGATTTTGTTTACTTCTTTACTTATACTAGCTTTGGGGTTGGTTTACTCTTGATTGTCTGTTCCTCTAGGTGTGATGTTCGTTAGTTAATATGAAATCTTTCTAACTTTTTGATGTGGGCATTTAACACTATGTTTTCTTCTTATCACTATCTTAGCTGTGTCCCAGAGATTCTGGTATGTTTTATCTTTGTGGGATTTTTTCCCATTATTTTTAATTAATTGTTTGATGTCTGTCTTAATTTCTTTGCTTGACCAAACGTCATTCAGAAGCAAATTTTGTAACTTCCATGCAATTGAATGGTTTTGAGATCTTCTTAAGTGGTGATTTCTTCTTCTATTTCACTGTGGTCCAGGAATGTGGTTGGTATAATGTTGGTTTTTTATATTTTTTGAGAATTGTTTTATGTCAGAGTATGTGATTGATTATTGATTATGTGCCATGTGCAGATGAGAAGAATATATATTCTGTTGTTGAATTGACTCTCCTGCAGAAGTCTGTCAGTCCCATTTAGTTAAGTGTCAAATTTAGGTCCTGAGTATTTTTGTTAGCTTTCTGCCTCAGTGTTCTGCCTCACACTGTCAGTAGTGTGTTGACGTCTCCCACTCTAATTGTGTGGTTACTTAAGTCTCTACACAGTTCTCTAAGAATTTGTTTCATAAATCTGGGTGTTCCAGTATTGAGTACATATATATTTAGGATAGTTAAATGTTCTCATTGACTCAAACCCTTTATCATTAGGTGAAGCCCTTCTTTTTTCCTTTTAGATTATTATTACTTTAAAACTTGTTTTTTTTTTTTCTGAAATTAAAACAGCAACTGTTGATTTTTTTGTTGGTTTTCCATTTGCTTGATAGATTTTTTTTCATCCCTTTACTTTGAACCTATGGCTATCATTATAGGTGTGATGAGTCTCTTGAAGACAGCATAAGGTAGGGTACTGCTTCTTTATCCAACTTGCCACTCTGTGCTTTTTATGTGGGATGTTTAACCCATTTACTTTCAAGGTTAATAATGATATGTATTGATTTGATGCTGTCTTTGTATTATTAGCAAGTTATTTTGTTGATCTGTTTGGGTAGTTGCTTTATAGTGTCAATGGAAATGTACTAAAATATGTTTTTGTGGTGACTAGTAATGACATTTTGTTTCCATGTTTAGCACTTCCTTAAGGACTCTTTGAAAGGCAAGTCTAGTGTTAACAAATTCTCTTAGCATTTACTTGTCTGAAAATGATTTTATTTCTCCTTTGCTTATGAAGCTTACTTTGGCTGGCTGTGGAATTCTTGGTTGAAATTTCTTTTGTTTAAGAATGATGAGTACGGGCCCACATCTTCTGGCTTGTAGGAATTTTTCTGAAAAATGCACTGTTAGCCTGATGGGATTCCATTTGTAAGTTACATGCCCCTTCTTTCTAGCTACATTTATTCATTTTTCTTTTGTGTCAATCTTAGAGAATCTGATGACTATGTGTCTTGGGAATGGCTGTCTTGTATAGTATCTCTCAGGGGTTCTCTGAATTTCCTAAGTTTGAATGTCAGCCTCTCTAGTGAGGCTGGGGAAATTTTTGTAGATAATATCCCCAAATAAGTTTGCAAGTTGCTTTCTCTCTCACACTCTGTTTCAGGGACATTAATGTGTTGTCATTTTGGTCTTGTTGCATAATTTCTCAGAAGTTTTGTTCATTATTTCTCACTCTTTAGTTTTGTCTGACTGAATTGATTTGGATAACTGGTCTTCAAGCTCTGAGATTCTTTCCTTAGCTTGCTCTGTGCTGCTGTTAACACCTGCAGTTGTGTTGTTATATTCCTAAAGTGAGTTTGTCAGCTCTATCATATCATTTGGTTCTGTCTTAAAAAGGACGATTTTGTCTTTCAGCTCCTGTATAATTTTATTGGATTCCTTGGATTTCTTGGGTTGAGTTTCAACTATATCCTGAATTGATAGTCATCAGAACATGTAATGATCTTCACTGACATTCAGCCTCTTAATTCTATTATTTCAGCCATTTCAGCCTGATTAAGAGCCATTGCTAGCGATCTAGTGCAGTTATTTGGAGGTAAGAAAACATTGTGGCTTTTTGAGTTGCCAGAGTACTTGAGGTGGTTCTTCCTCATCTGTGAGGCATGATGTCTTTATTTTTTGAAGTTGTTGTTACTTGAATAAAGCTTTTTGCTTTTATATTCTTTGATGCCCTTGAGGGATTGACTGTGGTATAAGTTAGTTTCAATTAACTGGCTTTGTTTATGGATGATTTCAGGGATACCAGGTTCAACTTTGCACTCCCAAGCTGCATGATCAAATGCAGGGGGACTGGTATCAGACCCATGACTTTGTTCTCTGGTCTCTCAGTCTTAAGCACTTGCTGCTCTGGAGGGTCTAAGGTGTTCCTTGTCTACTGGCAAAAACTTGCAGATGGCAGGTTCTCTTAAAATTGCTTCATCAGGGCAGCAATGTGACATGGTCCATGTGTACATGGACTGGAATTAGTGGAGTGGTGATTCAGTGGAGGAATGACATTTTTGTTCCATAATTATTTTATAATTCTGCTTTGTAATGGTTTTATTAGCATTATTAATGTGCTCATTTCTATCTGGAAATTAGAAAATTTAAAAGAACCAATTAAAATTTCAAAAAACCCTGGGTCAAATAATATTTTAATTATTGCATTAAAGTCAGGATAAAAGAGCTAAAGCCCTTACTTTAGGCTGAGTAGCAAAAGATAGACTGGACTTAACCCTCACCTGAGATAACAACGACAAATAAAGAAGGAAGAAGGAAAGAGAGATAGGAAGGAAAAGACGGAGGGAGGGAAGAAGGAAGAAAGAAAAGAAAAAAGAATGAGAAGGAGTAAAAGAAGGAAGGAAGGAAGGAAGGAAGGAAGGAAACAAAGGAAAGGAAACAAAAGGAAAGGAAAGGGAAAAAAAGAGAAGAAGGAAAGAAAGAGTAGAGGGATTCGAGCTAGGGAGATAGGAAAGCAGGAGGAAGAAAGAAGAGAGGGAAGAAAGAGGGGCATAAAGAAAGGAAAGAAGAACTTTTTAAAGACATTGAACATCAGGCACTAAAGAAGAGTGATTTCCAAGATATGATAGTTAAAAAAATGAGGCAGCCTTAAGATTGCCCAAGCTGACTGTCTAGAGAGAGATTCCAGTCAGTGATATAGGAGAGGGGAAATCAAAAGAATAAGTTAGAGACCTGCCTGGCCAACATCATGAAACCCCGTCTCTAATAAAGATATACAAATTATCTGGACATGGTGGCAGGTGCCTGTAATCCCAGCCTACTCTGGAGGCTGAGGCAGGAGAATTGCTTGAACCCTGGAGGGGGATGTTGCCGTCAGTGGAGATCACGGTATTGCTCTCCAGCCTGGGCAACAAGAACAAAACTCCGCCTCAAACAAAACAAAACAAAAGAAGAATGTGATAACCAACCTAGATTGAAGAGATGGAGTTGAGTGTCAAGGAATATCAAGGTTATGTGAGATTACAGGACAAAATGTCAGGCAAGAGAATAATGCACAGAGAGAAAAATTACAGAAATCTGTAAAGGGCTCACATGAGTATTAAGATCCAGTAGAATAATGACAGATACTTGTGTTTGAAGAAACTTCCCAAGGCTTGGGAAAGAACCACATGAGAAGAATAGAAGAATTAGTGTTGGTCATTCGAATCAGAATAGAAAACTCTCATGATTCACAGTATTAGATAAAGTTTTTTCAAAGGGTCTTGCCTTAGCAATGGAAAATATTCATAACTATCCCTAAAACACACAATGTTCTTGTTCCACTTAACAAATCTTGAAAGGAAGACTTGAGAGGATCAAACTGTTTCCAACTATTGTAACTGTGCTCAGAACAAAGTTCAAGAAGATTCACATATTCAAAAATTGTCAGTATCAAAACATGGTAACATTTGCTATCTTTCTCTTCCAGAGTTTACCAGGCAGCAAAGAGGTGGACAAATATAAACCATACAAAGAAGACCAAAATCAATTATTTAAAACTAATCTAACATGGACATTATTAAATCATGTTTAAAAAGTCATATTCTAAATATTCAAAAAATTAACTAGGGACAGGTGCATATGAATAAGGCAAACATGAAACTTCCAGACCAAAATTAAATTTCAATATACAATCTTGGAGATGAAAAATACACTAGATGAAGTTAATGACAAAGCAGAAATTGTAGAAAAATAATAGTGACTTTGAAGAAGTAGCAATGAAACTATACAAAATAAGGCAAGGAAGAAAGCTTTTATAGAAAATAAGACAAGGAACAGTGAGCTATCTGATAATTGTAAGAAGTTTAATAAATACATAATTGAAATGCTCAGTAGAGAGTAAAGAGTGAAGGGAAAAATATTTTTAAAATAATGACAGAAATTTTCCAAATTAGATAACAATTATAAATTCCTAGATTCAAGAATCTCAATGAATTCTAAGCACAAAAAATATGAAATAAATTTCCACAGGTGCATTATGATCAAATTCTCAAAAACATTGATAAACGTAAAAATATTAAAATATCCAGAAAAGTAGAGAGGGATAAAAATAAGTATGATGGGACATTTCTCATTGGCAATGGTGCAAGTGAGAAGACAGTGGAACATTTTACAGTACTGTAAGGAATAAAAAGAACTGTCCTTGTAGAATTCTATATATATTTAGAATTTTTCTCAAATTTAGGATCAAGTAATATTTTCAGACATGGAATTGTTAAATTAATTTATTAGCAGCAGATGTGCTCTACAAGATATATACTTCAGACACAAGTAAAATGACACTAATTGTCAAAGTCTATACAAAGAAATAAAGAACAGCAGAAAAGATAACTATATAGACAAAAAAACTTTTAAAAATTATGTAATTTTGGTAGATTTTAAAGGTAAAGACTGAAACAAAACGGAAGACTAGGTTGTTACACATTTACCATATGTGTATAATCACTATATGACAACAATAGCATTAATACCACAAGAGAAGAAATAAAGATATAATAACGTAAGGTTTTTATATTAAATAAGAAGTGGTACATCATTTGAAGGTAGCCTAAGGAATAGATTATAAATCCTAAAACAACCATTAAAATAATAATGCAATAAAAATAGTAAATCAAGAAATAAGCGATAATGAGCTCATAAAATTATTCAATTAGTTTAAAAAAGGAAAAGAGAAAATGGGGACAAAGAAAAGATGGAATAATCAGAAAACACATAGCACAACAATAGCCTGAGCTTGGTATATCAACCATCGCATTTAGAGAAGCTGGTGTGCACCTTCACAATAAAAAGTCAGATTATCAGATTGTACAACAAAGATCCTTATGCTGCTTACAAGAAATTCATATTAAAGATAAACACACAAATTGGTTAAAAGTAAAGGTATGATAGGTTTAGTATGCTAACTAGCAGAAAAAAAGTGGGTAGATAATATTAATACTAATTTGTCATCAGCAGTGGCATTAGGAGGAGCTCAAGCAGTAACACTCACTTGCCCACTGCTTACCTCTTGCTGTGTGGCCCAGTTCCTAACAGGCCACACACTGGTACTGGTCTGTGGCCCAGGAGTTGGGGACCTCTGTCTTAGGACAATGACTATCTTATTAGTCTGTTCACACAGTGCTGTAAAGACATCCCTAGGACTGGCTAATTTATAAGGAAAAGAGATTTAATTGGCTCATGGGTTTGTGGGATATACAGGCTCCTGCTTCTGGGGAAGCCTCAGGAAACTAACAATCATGGTGGAAGGCAAAGGGGAAGTAGACACATATTCACATGGCCAGCAGGAGGAAGAGAGCTAGGGAATGAGGAAGTGCTACACACTTTTAAACAACCAGATATTGTGAAAACTCATTATCATGAAAAGAGCAAGAGGGACCTCCACCCCCATAATTCAATCATCTCCCACCAGGCTCATCCTCCAGCATTGAGGATTATAATTCGACATGATATTTGGGTGGGGACACAGAGTCAAACCATATCAACTATCAATTCCCAAAACTGAAACTATGAAAAACCTACAGCTAAATCATAAAATTAAAAAACTATGTTCTTTGTAAGATCAGGAACAGATAAGTAATTTTTTTTTCTTTTTACTACTTTCATTCAACATTGTATTTGAAAGGCTTTGTTCAATAAAAAAGGAAAAAGCAAAAAAAAAATATGCTGTGGCTCACACCTGTAATCCTAGCACTTTGGGAGGCCGAGGTTGGTGGATCACGAGGTCAGGAGTTCGAGACCAGCCTGGCCAACATAGTGAAACCTCGTCTCTACTAAAAATATAAAATTTCTTATTTGAAGACAAATTGATCATTTCTGTAAAAATGAAGAAATAAAACTTTTTGCAGATACAATTGTCTATAAAAAAATTGAGGAAATGGACAAAGAAATGTAGCAAGTTTAGCAAAGTGGCAGGATGCAGAATAAACATACAAACTTCAATTGAATTTCTATATATTAATGAATAATTGGAAATTTAATTGTAAAGATGATACATTTTATAATGTTAGTAAATTATGAAATAATAAAAATGAGAAAGGATGTGAAAGACTCATACACTGAAAAACCATGCTGAGAAGAAAGAGTCACATAATGAAGAAATATTAATATATAATATTCACAGATCAGAAGACTCACTACTAATGTGGTTAATTCTTCTCCAGTTGATCTATAAAATGAACATATCACTGAAGAAAATCTTTGCATGCTTTTTTTGGTATAAATTGATGAGTTTATTCTAAAAATTCACATAAAAATTCAAAGGACCTAGAATAAACGAAAGAATTTTTTGAAAACTTAAAAAATTTGGGGACTAGTATTCCTGATTTCCAGACTTGTTATGAATCTACATTAATCAAGATAGTGTTGTATAAGTGTAAGAATATATAAATAGATTAAGAATGGATAAATACATCTGTTAGTAGTCATATAATGAATTACTATTCTGCCATATAAAAAATTTAACAACTTTTTAATTAAACCTTAGTTTAATGAAAGGTGTTCATTAGTTTAATGTTTAAACTAATGTTTAATCTTAGTTTAATTAACACCTTTCATTAAACTAAGATTAAATGAAAAATGTTATTATGAGACAAAAAGCTTACTGTATGGTGTATTTCTTTTTAATATTTATTATAAATCACATAAACTTATCCATTGTATTTATTATCCTTACTTTGCATAAAAATGTAAATCTTCCTTGCCTTGAATCATATGTTGGGGTCAAATACTTCTTGAGTTTGGTATATGGCCCAAAGAGTCATCCATTATACTTACTTTACAGAATTTGAAGCTGAAATATGTACATTGAGTCTTGCTGCCTTCTTCTTGATAGGAAATGAGAAAGAGGGAAATCAAAATAATTTTCTAGTAAGCATCACTGCACAGAAGGCTTTGCTGTGTAACCACAGGAAACTTTTTTCCTTTATCTTCATTGCCAATACTAGATGAACAATGAGAAATATGAATACTGGTCATATGCTTTACATTAATGGGGCAGCATTTTACAATGTACATTCTGTGATGGAAGGAAGAGAATGAGTGAATTTTTACTTATACAGAATGTCTTGAATAATAGTAGTGTTCACTGTATAGTGCAATTTACAAAAATGCGTATTATATGATTACATTGTAGTAAAGCTTAACTTCTTGTATGTGTTTATATCAGAGAGAAAAGTGTAAGTAAAATTCCACATTTTTATATTTGTTACCAGGAAATTATAATACTGTTTTCTGTGTTCTTGACATGTTACACTGAACTTTATTGCTATTATTTTTGAGTAAGAGGTTAAAAGTTACAAAATAGTAAATTTATTAAATATTGACTAAGAATAAAGCATGTAATCCATCTCAAAATTAGATGTACCATCTATAGGTGTCCTAAAAACTGGAAAATTTGCCATCTAGTGGTTGTTTATTAACATTGAAGCTACCTGGTGCCTTGAAAAAAATGTAAGAAGAGATGATCAGCAATTAAAACTACAATATAATATAGCAGGTATATAGGAACATCAAGATATCCTATGATAGTAACAAATGCTCTGTGAAATCCTTTAACTCCACTTCTTATATCCAATTTTCACTACACTAAACATTAAACAACTCTACTTCTTGATGACAATTTAAAAGGACATCTCCGGAAGTTACTTTATTTAATTGAATATACTTTATTAATAATTACTAAATGTCCTGCTATTTCAAGGAACTTTTGAAACTTATACTTCAAATAAGTCTTTAATCCTCAACTTTTCAAATATTATCAATATTTACTTATTTTTTAAAAATCGAAAGATAATTAAGAGTGTCTGCCTCATAAATTGTAGTAAATTTCAATGACTTAATATCATGCATTAGTATAATGTATAGCTTTTAAATGGTACTACCTGTGTTTCAAATAAATTTCGCTATTTTCAAAAGAATATACATGCAAGTTACACAGGCAACATTTATGGAATCTAGATAATTAACAAAAATAAAAGCAAAAATAGATATGGCACTCTTACAGCTTTTCTAAATTAGTCTAAGTTTATGACTTCATGAAGAACGTGAGGTCACCAAGTCAGCCTTACTTACCTCTCTTGAATATTTATTGAGATAATCATAGAAGAGTATCTGAAAACACTTCGAGAGTTTAAAACATTATATCATATCAGTTGAGCTAGCAATGTCGTAGTATGGTCTATAATACCAGAGTTAATGAAATTAGATACAAAATGCTTACAGCATGTGACAAGTCTTCATTCAACAGAGCTTTATCTAGGCTTTAATATTTTAAAGTTTAATTAGCCAGAAAATAGTTACATACAGCATCATTATTCTGACATGTAACCTTGCAACTAATATTATTTAATAATCTGACAGTATTTTTCACAATGATATCTAGCCTATTATAATTAAAATAAAACACTAGGCCCTCTTTAAACTAATCATTTCAAACAGAAAGGAAATCAAACACTGGGCCCTCTTTAAACTAATTTTCTGAATGTTTTTTGAATTTTTAAGTACAATTTCTGAAGAATAATACCAGGAGAACTCTTCGGAGTTTATATATCACCAATGTGTTTGAAAGGCTAATTCCATCTTAAGGAGACCACCTTGCCTTGAAGTTTGCAACTGTAATAGTAAAAAAAAAAAAAAAAAAAAATAGCAAAAAACAACACATGTAGACTGTGAGACTTAAAAGAAAAAGAAAAGTTTATTTCTGAACATAACTAAAACAGAAAATTTATATCTGTTTATACTCTGAATAAAACTCAAGAAAGTATAGATTCTACATAAACAGGTCCAAGATTACATTGCAGGCTGAAATGAAAAGGGGTGCTAATTGTTGCTTAAGTAATTCAAATTAAGTTTTACCTTCATTCACATTAGGTGATATTCGATAGCTGGTCTTTTCTTTATTGTTTATTACAGAAGAGATTCTAAACTGAAAATCTGCTAAACACATATTTCTCCTACCTTGTACGTGAAGACAAATTATACTACGCAGAGAAAAGAAGTCTTCCACTGCTTTGAAGATTTGTTTTTGTGGTTTCGATTTTATTTATTTTAAAATCTATTCTTGATATAGCAAATGCCTTATAGGACTCACATTTGTAAGATTTTTCTTGTTAAGTACAAACTCTTGCCAACTCTCAAAATGGAATGGTTGCAAAATGTCATGTTAAGATTTTTACTGAAGATAGTGGGGGAAGTTCTCAAAGTCCCATAATGTATGCTAATTACCCTAGAACTGAGCCATTATACTGGATGTGCCTTTAAAGTTCCAACTCACGTAAGCATTTTTCCTCCAATACATTGGATCATGGATTCATTTTACACAGCATTTGAAGCAGTATCTAATCTACCTACAAATTACCTTCGAGTCAGCTATGAGCTGTGGAATCTAGATTATAATCTTGCTCTTCTTTCTAGGACCCTCCTGTTGGTGATTTCTTCCTTTTTTCTTGCTACTATCTTTTGCTGAGAAGATTCCTTCTATGCTTTCCCTGCAGTAGGAGGTAGCCCGCCATCTTGTGATTTCTCTTCTTTAAGATTATCTGGAAATAATCACAAAATAGTGTCATATTTTTACGGGATATTACTTCTGGCAGCAAAAAACCAAACCAACCAAACAAAAAAAACCAACAACAACAAGAGAAAATGACATGATATTTTTGAAAAGTCAAAAATTGCTAAGATTTCTTTAAAAAAGCTACCTTTTAAAAATATTCCTGACAAGCTCAAATAACTCAATAGGAAAAAATACAACAAAAGTAAAACAAACTTCTGCTGCCAGAAGTAATATTAATAATCAAATTAATCTAACTTAAAATGGACAAAGACATCAATAGACATTTTCAAAAGAAGACATACAAATGGCCAGAAGATATACGTAAAAGTGCTCACCATCATTACTCATCAGATAAATACAAATCAAAGCTATAATGAGATATAATCTCACCCCAGTTAAAATGACATTTATTAAAGACCAGGAAATAGGGGATACTGGCGAGGATATGGAGAAAGGGGAACCCTCATATGCTGTTTGTGAGAATGTAAATTAGTACAATCACTTTGAAGAACAGTATGGAGGTTCCTCAGAAAACTAAAAATATAACTACCATATAATCCAGCAATCCCTCTACTGGGTACATATCTAAAAGGAAGGAAAGCAGTTTATTGAAGAAACATCTGCTCTCCTGTGTTTATTGCAGCATGATTAACAATAGCTAAAATATGGAATCAACCTAAGTGTTGATCACTGGACAAATGGATAAAAAATGTGGTACATATATGCAATAAAGCATTATTTGGTTGTAAAAATGAATGAAATCATGTTAATTGCAGCGATATGGATGGAACTGGATGGCCTTATATTAAGTGAAATAAGCCAGACACAGAAAAATAAATATTGTTTGTTCTCACTCATATCTGGGAACTAAACAAAAATTTGAACTCATGGAGATAGAGTGTATAATGATGGTTACCACCATCTGGAAAGAGCATTAGAGAGTGTGGGGGGTGGGATGGAGGGAGAAGGGACAGTTATTCAATACAAAAATACAGTTAGATAGAAGAAATAAGATATTGTGTTAAATAGCACAATGGGATGACTATAGTTAACAGTAATTTATTGTTTATCTCAAAATAACTAAAAGGGTAGACTTGGAATGTTTCTAACACAAATGATAAATGCTTAATGTAATGAATGTTTCATTACCCTGATTTGATCATTACATATTATATGCTTTTATTAGAGTATTATATGTACCTCATAAATATGTACAAGTGTCATTTATCCATAACAATTTAAAATAAAAACTTAAATGTTCTTGCCAGAACTGACTTCATGGGCAAGCAATTGGCCCAGTCTCACTGCCTGGGATATAGATGAATCCCACACTTGGTTTAATACTCTAGTGTGTCATTTTTGAAACTCTTAATGATATTAAATAAGATTCCATGTAATTTTATTTTCCAATAGGTTCCACAATTATGTAGTCAATTCATGATAGTCCTAAGAATCTAAATAGAACAAATCTCCCTCTTTCTTCCATATCATTACATTTCCTCTTGAGAACTCTGCCAATCACTATAAAACATTTTAGTCTGGAAGTGGTGCAAAAACCTCTCTTATAGATGGTCCCAAAATCCCATGACTTTCCCAAATTTCACTTAGATCTCTAACTGATACCGTTGATTATGTTGGGTAGATCAATGACTGAAGAAATACCCAGGATTTGAAGCAGAAATTGTGCTCTCAATCACTCTTCAGACCATATAAATCAATTCTATGTTGGAGGAGCTACAACAGTAGCTGTAAAAAGAGAGATACCCAGGCTCAGACATAAGGAAAAAACTACTTTTTGGTAGCAGTGGGGACTGGGTAGAGGCGATAGCCATTGATGTTTATTCTACTGGCTACTTTCTCACTTCTCTTGTCATTAAGTTCCTTCATTAGCTTAGGTTCTAGGCAAGTTGAAAGACAGGGATGATTCTTAGCTTATCTGGAGAGGATGAGAGGAAACACAGGTAGGTAGAAAAAAGGCTGATAGTGACGGTTTTGCAATGGAGTGGCAGTGGAAGATGTGATGGGTATCAATAGAATGTCTTAGAATCACTTGGCCAGCTAAGGAAGCCACACTGAAATTGCCACAGAATCATTGAAGTTCTGTAATCTTCTCCAAAGTAAATAAAAGCACATCCAAAGTAAAATGGCTCCTCTTGCTTTAGTTGGAAATATGCAATGTGGTGGTTCACAGATTAATTCTATGCTCTTCTAAGTATAATCTGCCCGAAAGCTTACCAACTTTAAAGAATAATAAACTTTTATTTTAGTTTACATGAGACTACATAATTTTATGAGATATATTTTTTGCTTTTTCCCAAGCAGCCTTCCTTTCCAAAATTCAATCCAGTCATCAATGATTGAGCCAATATATTCATATATGTGTGTGTGTGTGTATATATATATATATATATATATATATATATATATAGATGATTGCATTGTATTTGTTTTACATGAATTTTATTTTTAATTTTAATTTTTATCTTGTTTCTGAGAGATGGGGTTTCACTCTGTCATGCAGATTGGAGTGCAGTGGTGTGATCCTAGCTAACTACAGCCTCGAACTCCTGGGCTCAAGTTATCCTCCCACCTCAGCCCAATAGCTGCGACTACAGGTGCATGCTGCCATATCTGGCTTACATAAATTTTAGATTTTTCTAGATGCTTTAAGACTAACTCTTCACCTCTGATAAGTGGGTACTTTTCACATAATATCTTGTTCAAAGAATCTAACTTTCTTGTGTTAGAAAGAACTACTGGTAAGTTAAAGCAATCTTAGTTTTCATGATTGGTTACATTAAACATAGCCCTTTACTATATACTACTTTTAGTAAATATTTAATTTCACAATCAAATATATATTATCCTAAAATGATATCATCAAGAAATTCTTCTTTCTTGATTAATTATTCAAACATGTTAATTAACTTTATATGCATATGATCTTGATAAAGTGTAAAATAAGACAGTTCACAGTAAAACTGCAGTTCTAATTGCCAAATGGATTTAAAACAAAGGTTCATACTCCATTCCTCAATCACCTGGAGATGAGCTATCCATTTGTGGCACAGGTCTTTACATATGATGTAGTTGGTTCAAAATACCTTGAGAAAACAAAGTCATAAAATACTTTGTCAAAACAAATGTCAAATACAAACAAATTTAGAGATAAAGATAATTTGACAAATTAAGTAATATCCCCCCATATACACAATTTCTGTGTCAAAGTATCTCTATAAATATCTTTTACTTATGATCAGGAAGATATTTCAGGATATCAAGAGAAAGATAATGGAAAAATAGAATATGATATTTTTTCTTTAACTAAGCTGCTCAGGAATTATATAGATTTTGTTACTACTATTTTATTACTGTTAAAAATGTATTACTCTCTTATTACTATTTTATTACTACTATTTCTTTTCTTTATCTCTAACTAAGAGTCTTTGGTTACCTAAAAGTACTTCAGAGATGGACCATCTGGTTTAACACAGTCTTTGAAGGTATGTATCAGAGGAGGTACAAAAACTTGCAGATGAGCATCTTGGAGAAAGACAAAGTCCACTCCACTATGATGATGGGTTCTTGATTCTCCTCTTTCCCTCACTTCGTCTTGCCTTTCTTGCCTTTCTTCCCTTCTCCTTTTCTCTCTTCCTTTGTCCTCCAATTACATTTTCACCTCTTCTAAGGTATTCAATTCTAGACAATCATGTAATTATGTAATAGAGCATCATATAGCTTATTTTCATTTTATAAGGTTAAATAATTACAAATGCTGAAATAAAAATGGAAGTCATTAATGCTACTCAATATCTTTAAAAATAAAATCATAATGTATTATTTAAAATTATATTTTATTTAAAATTTATACATTTCGGGTATAAAGTTTCATCAATATTATTCTACATTAAAAATTATCCTGTGATGATGCAATTATTTCATAACTGCACTGTTCAATACTGTAGATTCTAGCTGTGAGTGATAATCAAGCACTTAAAGCATGGCTACTCCTCTGGAGAGCTAAATTTTAAAATTTGTTTAATTTTAAATATTCTAAATATAAATGAAAACAGCCACATGTAGACAGTTGCAAGCATGTTTCACAATCACACTCCTATACTGTAAAACATGAGCAATTTCTCTATGTTTTTAGTATGTTATAACATCATGATCAAATTAAGAAAGTAACAAATTAGCTCATAAAACTAATTACAGGTATTATTGTAAAGTTTTATAGGTATATATAATCCATTGGATGCTTTACATTCTACAAATCATTATAATATCAAGTGCTATTTTTCATTAATTAAACTTTGTATCTAATAATATAAAAGCTGTGTGCTATAAAATATAAGCAAAATATTACTTTTGTTATGAAATATATGCTTTTAACTTTATTGCTATACCTAAGCAAAGATGCCAGAGTTTAATATTTTATTTTAAAGAGAGAGAGTGTAAGGCTTTGGGAATGCGTAGAGTAGTGAATCAAACACTTGAAATGGAGTAAGCAACGTGAACAAAGTCATATAGGTAGAATTCAGTGTAGAAGAGATGAGTGATAGCTGACAATTAAAATAGTAGATTTGGGTGGTACAATAGTTTAGAAAGCTGTATTCATTTTTTATTGCTATATAACCAGTTACTATAAAATTTGTATTAAATCAACAAACACATTTTTTTCTGTTTCCATGAGCAAGGAGTTGTGTCCTCTGTGCAATCACATAGGCTGAAATCAAGGTGCCAGCTGGTCTATTTCTCATCTGGTGGAAACTACTTCTAGTCTCACTCAGATTATTGACAAAATTCATTTCCTTGGGGCTGTATGACTGAAGAGTTGGCTTCTTATTGGCTGTCAGCTGGAAGCTGGGTTTAGAGGCCTCAGAAAAATATATGTAGGTGTTCCCCACCACACCCTACTGCCAGGCAGAAGATAAGAAGATTCTTCTCTAGAGGAAGTGAACAGTTACAAAAAATCGATCTACACCTCCATGTGAAAAATTTCAGAAAGAGAGTCTATGAAAACTGAAGAATTTTGATTTTATGAAAGTTAGCTCTAAGATAGTTTAGGGGCACCTTCTTATTTGTAGAAGAGAATGTAGAAGTAGAATGTAGAATTAAACTCAGCCATTATTTCAAAACCACCAGTCTCCTGGAACTGGTTGGCCAAAAGACAAAATAAATAAAAATGAAAAAGGTCGTGGCGTGTAAAATTGATGTACTCCTGCAGCAGACTGATGAATTAGGATTTGAAGGAAAGGTAGAAGAAGGCCAAGGAATGATGAAATTAGTTGGACTGTTAAGAGAGTGAATTTTAGATCCACAAACTTCACCATTGAAAATTTTGCTGCCCAAGAAAAACAAATGAAGATTTGTGATGTGGATGGACTCTTTTAGAGAGTACGAGATGGTCAGTCCCAGGTAGATGACTATTTGCCGAGAGAATAACATGTGATTATGTAGAATTAAAGCTACTGGTGAAGAAACAAAAGTTAAGATAAACAATTGAAAAGACTGATCATAATAAGAATTGTAAGAAGAAGGAACAAATTGAAAGAGAAAAAAGAGTTGGAGAAATGGAGGAAAGATAAAAAGAAAGGGCTCAAGATAGAGAAAGAAGACAGTGACAAAGACATTGACAAAGTAGGTACACAATCCAAACTTGTGAATGAAGATGAAACAGCTCCCAAAACCCCAAAAGATCACAAGATAGAGAATTAAAGCTGAAGCAGAAGTAAAAAGGAATAAAGGAGAAGCATGATAGAAAACAGAGTACTCCTATTCAGGATCAAAGAAGATAAAAAAGCTGAGGTTGAAAGTCATAAGCACAGGAAGAAAACTTGGATCAGAGAATAAGATAGAAAATCCAAGTAAAAATAAAAGGTTATCTGATGACAGAAAGAGAGAGAAAGGAAAGGGTAGTGTGAAGTTCAGCAGCCAAGGAGAGGACTGTAATTACACATAACATCAAATTTCATGATACTATATTTCATAGATGTGCTTTTCCATCATATTATTTTTAATTTCTATAGCTATGGTTTACTAATTTAATAGGAGGTTGTCACAAGCTGCAGTTGAAAGTTGTATTTCCACCTTAACCTTGATATTCCATTTATTCAACGTGGATGTTTCCTAGTAATCTGCTTGGTTTGTTTAAGTTATAGTTATGTGATTGCTTTATAATACTATGCATGGTGCAGGACTGACTTAGGAGGAAATAGAAAGTTTTAGATCTTCTGTCTGTGCCTTGCACAAAGACCTTTCTGGTTTCTGCTCCCTATATGGTCATGAGAAAAGGATTATAGCTAGCTTTATATTGTGTGCCTCACATCTGTCAGAGAAAGCAAGAGAAAGAGAGCAGAGGATAATTACCTGTCAATCAATAATACTCTTAACTTCTCTGTTTTTTTTTTTTTTCCAATAAATCTTGAATATGATATTTTTCTAAGTTAGCTTTAAGAGAGGTTTATAGCCGGGCGCGGTGGCTCAAGCCTGTAATCCCAGCACTTTGGGAGGCTGAGACGGGCGGATCACAAGGTCAGGAGATCGAGACCATCCTGGCTAACACGGTGAAACCCCGTCTCTACTAAAAAATACAAAAAACTAGCCGGGCGAGGTGGCGGGCGCCTGTGGTCCCAGCTACTCCGGAGGCTGAGGCAGGAGAATGGCGTAAACCCGGGAGGCGGAGCTTGCAGTGAGCTGAGATCCGGCCACTGCACTCCAGCCTGGGCGACAGAGCCAGACTCAGTCTCAAAAAAAAAA